>NW_028229602.1:21336-73844 GCF_053477565.2 Lygodium microphyllum | reverse complement strand
TGACCTTGCATGACTAGATTGCTACTAAGAGTGACCTCCCTAGTTTGTAGGCTTGTCTACATGAAGGAGAGACCAACACATTGACCAACATGACCAATCAAAAGTGGTTAGATGATTGAAAGGAGAGTTAACATATTGCGAAGCATGTTGCAATAATTGTAGCTTAAAACTTTTTCACACACATCACATTTGGTCTAAAAAACTAAATAGCATGGTTGAGCACCATCACCATGAAAGTACTTGCATTGCATTGATTGAGCAAAAATGGAAAGCTTGATTGCTCACAATGCACTTGCCCACCCACTTGCATTAATTGGTAAAAATATTGTTTGCTCCTAAAAGAAACACAAAACACGTAAGCGGATTAATTTAAAAGAGGAGCCACAAAGGAAACAACTAAACGAATGCAAGAATGAGACTTAAGCAAGAAATGAGAAACTAAGGGAGTTGAGAGATAAAGAGGCCAAATACTGATGATTAGCAACACTCTAAGACATAGCTTAGATGGAATAGCACACATTGAAGGACAAATCATCTCCTCCAAACCATATAAAAACCACAAAGTTTAATGAGCCTTACTAGCTTATGAGGGAAAATTAAGCAACAACCTTGTAGCACCCAAGGTGTGACACATCAAATATGTGCCAAATATCTAATGTGAGAAGTGTCTACCTTAGGAGCCACCATCTCCCTGCTTGAGTTGATCAACCTTATTGAGACCCTAGTCAAATTAGAAGAGGTAGAGACCATGTCAAATTTGAGCTCAAATGTCGATGACCTAGTTTTTGAGCCTCGTAAATTTCCAATGGAAACACAGTAGCTATTAATGTAACACAATTAAATAATGAGAATAGTGCATACAAACAAGTTAGCACATGAGATCATATTGCTTGAGAGTTATTCAAGTGCATCTAGTCTTTCAATGTGAACATTTGTCAGCTTGATATGCATATCATGATTCTAACTTGCATTATCCTTCTCAAACATGAATATTTTAGGCACAAGCTATATCAATGGCATAACATGGTGTCTTATAGTTGTGGTAGAGGGTCGTGAGATACCCTAGCATTGGGCCTTAGTACAAGGATTGGGCTTTTAACCTTCATCAACATCATATTGAGAACATCGTGAGAGCAGAGGGATTAGGCTTATTCTAATTCATTGAGGGGTAAGAAGAAACGTGTGTTTTATGTATATATATTTACATGATTGTGCATTAGTCTTCTGGAATCTTGTGTGTGGTAAATATATATATGTGAGAGTGTGCATATGTGTGTCTTGATGCCTAGTATATATATAGGTATATATATGTTGCATGTACTTAAGTGCATGATTGCGTATCTCTTTATATATGAGCGTGTAAGTGTTGGGGTGCTTGTATTTGTTCTTTTTCTTTTCACATACTATAGTGTATTTTGAATACATATGTAGTTATCTTTACGTGCATATGTGCTTTTATTGAGTGTGCATTTATGTGTTGGTGCATGTATGTGGGCTTGTGCATATGTAAACGTAGGTGTGCGAATGTGCGTGAGTGTGTATGTGTGCTTGTGCTTGAGTTTGTATCAAGTTGCAAGTGAAAAGGGCTTTGAAAGATGACTTATCATATAGCCCAAAAAAAGAGAAATTATATCTAGCACATGAAGAAGTAGCTAAAGAAGGTGGTAAATCAAGGGAGAAGAAGTTCTAGATCTACTAGGGGCCTGCATTGGCAAGAGGGAAGGTCTATTGACAGTTGAAGGAGGGGGACATTCAAGGGAAAGAGGGCTACTTGGCATTCACTATAGTAGTGGGAAAGTTTGAGGGAGATGCTATCTATGAGGGGTATCACAGCTATTTTCAGCTAGATCTGTATAAAATAGGTGGCAATGATGATCATATCAATGAAATAGAGAAAATGTGTTGTTATTGACTTAGAGAGGGTTTGGTGTTAAGGCTTGATTGCTATCCCTTGATTAACACATCTTCATGAAGGGATAGGCCAATAGTTATAGAGCAGAAAAGGATTGCAAGGAGATTGTGCATGCTAGGTGCAACATTATAGCTTGGCATTCGAGTTACAATAGCTAGTATCATTATCATGGCCCAATCATCAATCAAAGGGTGGATGTACTCAGATCCAACTAGCAAAGCTCCATCATACAGACTATCATCATGAGATTATTGCTTCAATAAGAAATTATGCAAAATTGAATTTATTTTCTGGAGGATGGTCATTACATCAGGTAGGTAGGTTGTTGATCGTTGACTAGGGAGACTAGGATGCAGGAAGAAGGCAACTCATATGTTGAAGAAGTTGATGGAGCTAGAGTTTGAAGCAAGAGCTATAGTTGAAGGAGAGAGGACAATTGTCGGTCTTTGGGGTGAGAAGAGAAAGATTGCCTACTATTGGTTTTCTAGGAGATTTGTAGTAGAGAAAGAGGAAATCAAAATCAGACTGTACTAGCGAGTGAGTAAGAGAGATTTGGAGTAGCATAGCATTTTGTGAAGTCGCCTCTTCTCATGCTATCTCCTTAAATCCCATTCAAAGAGCCGAGAACAACTTCTCAAATCACTTACACCCTATCATCCTTTGATGGGGTTATTTGTTGAAGAGCACGTTCAATCAAATGGAAGTTTGGGTTCATCATGCATATGTGGGTACTGTTATATGAGTATGCATGGGCGAGTATCCAATCCTCATGGTTCAATCTTATAGGATAGCATAGTGTAATATTGTCTCTTTGTTGATGATGGTCATTGGTACATGACACTACATGTATTAGTGTATATATATGATTTGCAAAGAGAAAAAACATAAGAAGGCAAGCACAAAATTGTTTGTGTTGAAGTTTTACTCTCCTTTGTTAAAACTTATGAGGGCTTGATAGATGTATAAGATGCCGAGTTTCAATATATAAAACAAAGAAGATACGGTGTGAATAAGATTGTCAAGAGGGTGTGCTTACTAGTAGGTGTTGACATATGTTTTGGTTTGAGTGACGGATCTTCCACAAGGAGCTTGACATGCACTAAACATCTAAAGAGCTATTTTGGACTATTTATAAAAAACAAAAACAAAAACAAACAAACCAACCAACTTTGAAGCCACCAAAACAAATGGGAAAATTCATTCCAAGCATTGAAAGTAAAGCCCTATATCGAGATTATTTTGAAGGAAGACTCGTGGGTAGGAATCACATACTACATTTCATTTATAAAGAAAACAAGTGGTGGTGGATCATGTTCAAAGATGAGAGAGAGAGACAGGAAAAAAACTCCATATCCATGAGCCTTCGGGCTCTCATTGTGTTTTCTTTTATTATGCAGAATAATACTAAACCACACAATACAATGTAAAGTAAACTAGACTGACTAACTCTAGTCAAGTCACTAACTAACTACTAACCCGACTTATTTAATGTAGTCACATGGAGACAGTTGTACACAGTAGCTGTCATCACAGATGTCGGTTACACACCAAGACAAACTAACGGGTAGAGCTTGATTTCTAACACTCCCCCTCAAGCTCAAACCAAAAAAACTCAAACCATCTGCATCACTCCGAGTAGCTATCTAAAGTGAATGAACTTATCTTTACCAAGTGATCTAGTAAAGATGTCTGCTACCTAGTCTTCAGTCTTCACATGCTCCAAGTCAATCTGATATGCTAAAACCATTTCCCTAATGAAATGGTAGTGAACCTCAATGTGTTTCGATCTTGCATGATAAACAAGATTACTTGCTAATATGATACTACTTAAATTATCACAGTACAGCCTTACTTTGCTGTCCAAGTGTATTCCCAAGTCATTTAGCAACTTCTGTAACCACATAGCTTCATAGGCCGCAAAGGCCGCACCACAATACTCTGCTTCCATACTGGACAGTGCAACTGTAGGCTGTTTCTTACTCTGCCAAAACTGATCATGCTACTACCCAATCCAAATGCATAGCCGTTGGTTGACCTCCTGTCATAAGTGCAACCAGCCCAATCAGCATCAGTATACCCCATCAAGTCAAGGGGTTTCCCATATGCATAAAACAGCCCATGATCTGTGGTACTCTTTACATATCTCAGAATTCTCCTGACTACATCCAAGTGTGGTTTGCAAGGCTTCTGCATGAACTGACTAATCAGCACCACAGCATAACTCAAGTCAGGTCTAGTGATCATGAGATAGATCAAGCTGCCTACCATATGTCTGTACATGGTAACATTCTCAATCTCTATCCCAACATCAATCTGCAGCTTGACATTCTGCTCTAAAGGCGTATCCATAGGCTTGCAATCAACCATACCATATTTCTGTAACATGTCCTGAGCGTACCGCTTCTGTAGCAGCCATATGCCTTGAGGTGTAGAGACAACCTCAATCCCCAAAAAATATTTCAGCTCTCCTAGGTCCTTGACCTTAAACTCAGCCTGTAAACATATCTTTACTTTAGCAATCCTGCTTTCATCATCTCCTGTAATGATTAAGTCATCAACATAGAAAACTAGGAATACATAACCACGATCTGTCTTCTTCACAAACAAACTATGATCAGCATCACCCAATTGGAAACCATGTTGCTGCAAATAACTGCTGATGCGAGCATTCCATGCTCTGGGTGCCTGTTTCAGCCCATATAATGCCTTTTTCAGCTGGCATACATGTGTTGGAAATTCTGGATGCACATAGCCTTCAGGCTGTTCCATGTAAACTTCTTCCTGTAACTCTCCATTCATAAAGGCTTTCTTTACGTCCATCTACCATAGTTTTAATTTTCCTTTATTTTTATGTGTTTTCGCGCATCTCGTCCCGTGCGTGAACGCGCCCGTTTTCAATTTTACGCTTCTCCACGCGCCCTGGTCGCGTCCGCGAGCCCCGTCCTGCCATCCCGGTGCTATTTCGATCCCGCCACGGCAAATTTTTTTACCCCGCCCCACGCACGTGCGTGGGACGGGGGTACGTCTTTCTTTTATGGCCCTATGGGCACCCCCCTCTGCGTAACCCCCGCCCATTTCCTCCCTTGGGCACCCTACCCCTTGGGCACCCCACCCCTCGGGCACCCCACCCCATGACCCCCTTTCCCCTACCCTTCCCCCGGGCACCCCCCATAGGTACCCCTGCCCATTCCCTATGCCCCTTCCCCTATGCCCATCCCCTCCCTTGGGCACCCCCCCATGGGCGCCCTTACCCCCCCATACCCTTCCCTATCCCCCACCCCACCCTTCTCTCTCCCCGCCCTTTCCCCCCCCAACTAGCTACTGCCAAAGCAATCACAGTTCTAACTGTAGCCATCTTTGCTACAGGGCTGAAAGTCTCCTCATAATCAAGACCATACTGCTACGTATACCGTTTTGCAACTAGCCTAGGCTTGTATCTTTCCAATGATCCATCTGATTTACATTTTACCTTATACACCCACTTGCAGCCAATAGGTGTTTTGCCCTCAGGCAACTGTACCAAATCCCATGTGCCATTTTCAACCAAAGCTAAATATTCCTCATCCATAGCAGCACGGCAATCCTCATCTGCAAAACTGCCTCATCAAACTTACTTGGTTCTCTAAAACCTGTTACTTTCATCATATAAGCATAATGACGAGACGAATATCTAGTGTAAGTGTATCTATCAACAGGTCGTCTGACCCTCTCCGATCTCCTGAGTTGTGGCTCACTATGAGCTTGCCTCTCATGAGGCGGCACATAATAACTCTACCTAGCACCTGGCGTCATAATAGATGGAATCCCTAATTCACTGTCTAAGCTATCACTACTAGATGACTCATAACCTGCAGTGAGTGGACCTGTTATATCTTCAAAAGCCTTTTCTTTTCCCTTATCTATTCTCCCCCTCACTGACATATCCGTGTCAGTGGATGCAGTAGTGTGACTACGCAATCGTCCTGTCCAAGGACTCACTGTAGATGATACATCACCTGTTGGACCACTCATGGAAGTACTCTCTGTGCAAGAGTATTTTCAGCATGACTCATACTGGGTGAGCCATCAGTAGGCACTGCAACAGGATTCCCATACCAGGATGCTAACTCATCAAATACCACATCTCTGCTTATGAGTGTCTCATGCATAGAAGGTAGATAACACTTATAAGCTTTCCGTTCCTGTGCATATCCCACAAACACACTCTTCGTTGCCTTAGGATCCAATTTCTTCCTCTTTTCATCTGGTATATGCACATACGCAATGCTACCAAATACCTTCAAGTGAGAAATATCAGGTTTATGACCATACAGCCTCTCATATGGAGTGACATCATGAATCCTTGCTATAGGGGTTCGATTCAGTACATAGACAGTAGTCATCACTGCTTCATCCCAATAACCATTTGGCAGACATTTCTCATTCAGCATAGCTCTAGCTAATTCCATCAAGACCCTGTTTTTCCTCTCTACAACATCGTTTTGATGCGGTGTATAGCTGCAAGTAAGCTGTCTTCCGATCCCATATTTAGCAAGATACATGTCAAAGTAATTAGAGACATATTCACCTCCTCCATCTGATCTCAAACAGGATATGTAGCAGCCCAACTCATTTTCTGCATGCTTCTTGAAGTCTTTGAATGCATCAAACACATCATCTTTATGCTTCAAAACATAAAGCCAAGTGTACCTGCTGAAATCATCAATAAATGAGAAATAATACCATGCACCTCTAAATGAAGCATTATGTGAAGGACCCCAGACATCAAAGTGCACCAACTATAAAGGCCTAGTGCTATTTTTTACATGTCTCATGAAAGGAAACTGTGCCTGCTTCCCAAACTGACATGCAGGGCATACATGACCAAAGTCATTATACTTGAATTTAGGTAATCCAAGTCCTACTTTCTTCTACTGCATAGATTTCAGCTTTTGTACATTGACATGTCCAATCCGCTTGTGCCAAATCTCTACATCCCGAATGGCACTCTCATCATGAGCAAACATGGCTGCCTTAAGTCCCGGAATGGTCGCATCCAATGTAAACATCCTGCCATCCCTTCTGCCCTTAGCAATTAACTTGCAACCATTTCCATACTCCTCAATGAAACATCCATCTTTGTTAAATCTCACTTGCAGATTCTGTTCTGCCATTTGACCCACAAACAAAATATTCTTTGTTATGGTTGGTACATGTAATACATCATGCAGGCCTTTCTTCTTGCCATCAGGCATCATGAGAGGAACAATCCCTTTATGCTTTATGTCATGTTGGGTGTCATCCCCAGTACATACATGACCATGTGTACCTGCAACCATCTCATCAAACCACTCTCCATGCGGTGTCATGTGGTTTGACGCTCAAGAGTCAATGTACAATCTATCATCTCTATTATGTCTCAATGCATTTTTGGATACATGCTGCATGGCAAAGAGTCTATCAACTTGCTCATCATGAGCACCACTGGAAGATGCATAGTGCCCATGATGTCTGCCCTTTGCCTTCATATCTCCCTGCTTCTTGTAGCAATCCTTTGCAATGTGTCCATACCTGCCACAATAATGGCAATCCTTGTCCCTGTTGGACTGATCAGATGACTGCCATGAACCAGATCCACCACCTCTACCTCAGGTTCATCTCCCCTGCCTCTAAACCCGCCAGATCCACGCTGGCCTTGTGTATTTACACCATGCCAATTACCCTGCTGTTGCTGCTGTCCATAAGCATTACGAGTGTCACCACGACCTCGAAATGAACCACAACCTCTAAATCCTCTGCCACGCTGGCTAGAGTATAACACAATGTCTCTACTCTGAGATACAATGGAACCTGTATTCAAACCAAGTTTAACCTCCTCATGCAGCAATAAAGCAACTAGCTCTTCCTAGGTAGGGGGAACTTCTCTAACAGAAATGGATGTGTCAAAAGCTTTGTACTCTTTCCCTAATCCATTCAAGGTAACAGCAATCATATCATTTTCTGATACACTTGAGCCAATGGTAGCAAGTTGATCAGCTATGGTCTTAATCTTCGTGGTATACACTTGGATGCTCTTGCCATTCCTAGACATGTTGTTGAACTGCTGTTTCAACTGGACCTTTCGTGCATGTGTCATGGTTCCATAATTTTTCGTCAGTATGTCCCAAGCATCCTTTGGAGTCTCACATCCAGTGATTTGAATTACCATAGCATCAGATATACATAGAGAAAACCAATGCAGCACCTTACATGCTCTCTCATTCCATAGCCTATGAGCTCTTTTCTGTTCATTAGTTGGATTCGTTGCGGGCAACTCAGGAGGAGTCTCATCTTTTGTACATAGATCCCAATAACCCCTACCAACTAGAAAGTTCTTCATTCTGAATTTCCATAATGCAAAGTTCTTGTTGTCTAACTTCTCTCCAACTATCTGAGTGATATTATCAGTCCCATGTGCATTAGCCATGATGCAATAGACTGTCTGTCAGATGTTTAACTGCCTGCAAACCAATAAGTATAACTGACTAAGTTCAGCCCACAACAGTTTATGATAGTTTTTTGCAACTAATTGCAATAAAAATCCAGGGTATTTCAGCCCACTGATAACCCAAAAAAGTCCCAAAACAAATGGTCTAACCTGTAGGTAAAACAGTCAATACATATGCTATGTATTTGCTCCAGTTTAAACTCCTGCAGCCTCAATGTCAGGGACCAAAGATGCAATCTGAAAACTGTAGACTGTGTATAACCAGCAACAATTTCAAGTCCAAAAACAACATGCATACATGTCATACATGTCCAAGAACTTCCCAGATAGCTACTCAAGCCATACATAGGCATAGAAGCACAAAACAGTGCATAACCAGCAAGTACAAGTGTCAACTAATTTGGTTGCAGGTTGCAGTCAACCAAAAATCAGCATAACAAGCTTTAAGCAGCTCCAAAATGTCTTCAAATCATGTCATACATTTGCTCCAGTGTGACACAGTCAATACATGACTATGCGGGTAACTCTAGGCTTCCTACCTTCAATGAGCCAAGTCATACATTGCATTTACAGTCTATATTCAGCCAAGAAGATGAACTTGCATTTTCTTCAACTCCAAAACTTCATCATTCAGTAATATCCAAAGCTCTCTTTGATCCTCTAAGAACTTAGCATACATATGTCACCTCATGTAGATGACGGGTGCCACTATTTAATGACAGTTTCTAGCCTGTCAACGGCTTTCAGATCTAAGTATTCTGAGCAAAAAATCTCAACTCCAAGACATTAGATCCAATGTATACATGCTTTGACACATTCTTGTGCTTTAATGATGCCTTCTGAGTGTAACACAAAGCTCCTGTATGTTGATTACTCTAGCTCATAATAGAGCTCCCATACAAGCATTTGGTTCTTGTACTCTTCAAGTACCTTCAAGAGTGAGCATTCATGCTTTATGGGTCTCGTTCATATGCCCCATTTGATGTTTCACACGTTGCAGTCCATTCTGCCCTACAGGCGCAATTCACGCAGAATGAGCAGGGGTTGCTGCTATACACGATGATTAATATGAGCCTATACAAGGCTTGCATAGGCTCAATAAGGCCTTTCAAATGCTCCAACAGGGTCACCAACAACCTCTTGATCAATGGCTAATCTCCTTCAATAACGCATACCTCTGTGTGACCAAATGGTAAAAATGACAGTCAGTCCTCTTCTTTATCCAGCCCTTCAGGTCAGTCTTGAAGTCATCTTCTGCAATGCTCTACTCCACAGAGCCCAGTCTTATGGGTGCTTGATACCATGTTCAAAGATGAGAGAGAGAGAGACAGGGAAAACTCCATATCCATGAGCCTTCAGGCTCTCATTGTGTTTTCTTTTATTATGCAGAATAATACTAAACCACACAATACAATGTAAAGTAAACTAGACTGACTAACTCTAGTCAAGTCACTGACTAACTACTAACCCGACTTATTTAATGTAGTCACATGGAGACAGTTGTACACAGTAGCTATCACAGATGTCGGTTACACACCAAGACAAACTGACGGGTGGAGCTTGATTTCTAACAGATCAATGAGTACTTTTGTTGGCATTGTGGGAGAGAGTTGGACCCTAGGATCTTTCTCAATAATGGGTGCTTTTGGATACTTGACCATTAAGATGATTATATACTCTCAATTAAAACCTATGGAAGAGAATGTGGTACCCTAGGGATTCAAAAGAAGATCTCAATATGCCAAATTCATCAAGGGATTGAGAGGATTAGTTTCCCATGACCAAAATCTTTTTGCAACTTTTAGGATTGAGTTGTACTTGGATGTATATAATGTTTTATGAGAAATGTGGAAGCGAAAAAATACACTTGTCATCCAATACAGATAAAATAAGAAAATGAAGTATGGATTGCATTTTTAAAACTTTTGATAAGTCTCAACTATCATGAAACCTTTGGGTTCTATTTTGAGTAAGGTTCTATTTTTCAAAAAAGAAAAAATTGAAGGCTGAAATAAGGACTAAAGACAACAAAAATCAATTGAACATTCCTTTCTATCTCTGGACTGTGCATGCTTTTGTAGGTTTTTCCTAGCAACCACAAACGAGTGCATGCTAATTATCTTTCTGTTATGTTCCTTGCCTACACCATGGGATATCTTTAGCAAAACCATCAATAATTTAGCTCTATATGGTAAGATGGAATTCAATGATGTTGTGGGTAGTTTATTGGTTGAAGAAATATGCATGAAATCCATGGACCAAGGCAAAAATGGTAAGGCATTGATAATTCAAGAAAAAATATGTAAAAAATAGTATAAAGGCAAGAGCCAAGACCATGGATGGTTACACAACAAATCTAGGTCCAAGAAAGATATTGAATGCTTCCCTTGTGGTGAAACAAGTCATATCAAGAAGGATTATTATAAATCAAAGAGTGAGTAGAACGACAAGAAGAAGGATGAAAAGGATTCTATCAAGAAATAGGGTAAATGCAAAGTGAAGATTGAGAAAATGAATATTGTAAAATTGCACGTGAAGATGATATTGAAGTTTGCAAATGTGTTGGTTACATTAAATCAGTACTTAGAACACGATAGGATATTTTGGCACTTCTTTATATGTAACTCCTAATAGGGAGTGCTTCAATTCATATGATACTAGTAGGCGTAGATCCCTTCATCCTAGAAATGACTATGTGTGTGACATAGTTGGTATAGGAGATGTGTAGTTTTCATTCCATAATGGCTCTACCTTCACTCTGAAGAATATATGCCATGTGGTGAAGCTCACACAGAGCTTGATTTATTTGGTTAGCTCAAGGACTTGGGGTATTCCACTCACTTGTTATATCTAGAGAAGCCAAATGTAGAACATTGTATCCTCTTCATGCATCCACAGTAAAAGATCATGTAATTGTAGTAATCGAGTAGCCAAGTGTATCTTTGTGGCATGTCCAGAGTTAGTGTCCAGAGTTAGGTCACATATCCAAGTAAGGAATGGAAATGCTTTCTCGTTTGGATTACTTGCCAATTTTTGTTTTTGTTAATGTTTCTATATTTGAGCATTGCATATATGGTAAACATGCTTGTTCAATCCATAAAAATCACTTAAATAGGAAAAACAGCGAGTCAATTGACTTAGTACATAGTGATATATGTGAGGATATGCCTAGAAGGTCTTTAGGGGGTGTCCTATTTTATCACGTTGGTGGGTGAAAATGAGCGACTAGGGACATGATGTTGCGTGGGGTCAAGTGGGGTAACACATACAAATATCATTTTTTTGTCTTTCTAACACCTACCCATAGCGGGAGTTGGATTGATAGGTGGAAATCCCAAGTGGTACCATGCATGTTTGACATGTGGTTATGATATTTCAATTTTGAGACACGCGCCTCATGCAAGAAGAGATATCCTCATACAAAGAACATGTTCTCGCTTTCGATTTTGAGTCCTCGAGTGGAATTTTACATGGTATGGGGGGGCATGTTTGCTATCTACTAGTAACTAAGGGGAAGCAGGTGTGCAGCTTGCTAAAATAGGGGAAAAAGTAAAAATGTGAGGATTTTTTTTTTGAAAGAAAAGAGAGGGAAAGGGGTTCTACACAAGACAATTAGCGTATCACAGAGAGAGAGAGAGAGAGAGAGAGAGAGAGAGAGAGAGAGAGAGAGAGAGAGAGAGAGAGAGAGAGAGAGAGAGAGAGAGAGAGAGTGTGTGTGTGTGTGTGTGTGTGTGTGTGTGTGCAGTTGAAGTTATCAGAGCCGTGGAACATGATGGCAATATATTAAAGATGGGACTATTGAAGCCAATTGGCTGATGCGAGTTCTCAGTTTTCAGATGAAGATATGTGTTCTGATGTATGGATATAAGTGAGAGACAGCAAAGGACTGTTCTTCATTGTGTTGAGAGTGATGTATGTTAGTTGTTTGCGTGAGGCGTCCTGTCAGGAGAGAAGAATGGAAGTAAAGGATCTCTACATCTGAAATTGGGTATGTGGTAGAGAATATGTATTATGGGCAAGTGTTGAATGCGTGGACTTGAGTTACTAGAAATTTGAAAGGATTTGTAGCCAAGAAAATGATGAATTAGAGCTCATAACATTTGAAGCTCTGCAACTCTTCATTAATGCAAGATATGTTGAGATGTATCTGTTGTTATGCTGAAATGATAATCTAAAATCAAAGAAAATGTCCTCCCATTTGCAAGTTTGTGCTTCTTAGAGCAGAGAAGTTATGTGTTTACTATATAGAGCAGCAATATATTTATGATGCGCTCTATGAGGCAATTTCTATGCTACATGAGGCAACATGTGAATTCAACAGCATCTACACTACCAACTTGGTTTCCCATGAAAGTCATCATGATTATCCATTGCTATATCAGTGTAAACTCTGTTTTGTTGCAGTAATGGAATATCTACAACAATGAAATGCTTGCAACAGTTGAATTGGCATGAAAATTTTCCATATAAAGCTTTGGTTACCTGCGTTTTTGGTTTGTATTTATGTTTGCTTTAAGAAAAGAAGAATAGAAACAATCTACAACAGATTTTGCAATGGCAACCACACTTTGTGGGGTAGTTTTCACATGGGACTGCCATCCCTAAAAATTAAGAATTGTGTGAATCAGAAAGCTTGTGTTGTTAATTTCTCGGCCATGGTTGTTTTCGATCAGATTCTCTCTAAAAATGGTAAATTCTAAGCTTGAAGGTTAAAGCTGCTTAAGTGTTGAGTTGAAGTCTCAGTGAGGAGTGAGTGATTAGGAATATTTGATCATGTGTTCAGTGGTGCTATCTCGTGGGTTTTGTTGAGGGGGGATCCTTGGTTTTTATCCTGTGGTGTTGTCTTAGGGGTTGTTAGAGGTCGATTACCCAATTCACCTACCAACGTTTATTAGTGATGTGACTAAAAAAGTGTGGGCCTTCCTATGGCTAGAAAGTAAAGACGAGTCCCTACAATGCCATCTTTTGCACTTGGAGTGTCTTGATGAGATCCGCAGGATGGCCCTAGAATGCATGGAAGCCACGCAAGCTCCCAAAAAGGTCTATCATGATGGCTTCATCAAGTAGAAGGAGTTCAAGGAAGGTGACTTAGTCTTTGCTTATGATTCCCGATTTGGCAAGTTTTAAGCAAGCTTCAACAATGTTGCATGGGCCCTTATAAGGTACTTGCCGTCAATCTGAATGGTTCAGTCCAAGTCCAGGCAGTCGATGTTTTGAATGATCCCTCCCTTATTAATGGCTATCGCAATACATGGTGTTCCTGCCATTTGACACTTAAATACATTAAGAAAAAAAATAAATATCGGTCATGTGGAGAAAAGGACTTTCGTCCCTATCATGCCGACCTATTCTTCGAGAAAAGGTGGAAACACCCTCGGGAGTAGGACAAAAGAAAAGAAAAAAAAATTGTTATGGAAGAGAAGGAAGGAATTCCCTGTCATAACAAGCCTCGTTCCAAGACGGGTGGCACACACCCTTGGATGGGAAGCTGGCTGTGGAAAGGGGGTAACACCCCGCAATCCAGGATCGTCAAATCTCTAACCGGAACTCTTGCAGAAGCAGTTTTTGAGCCACCTCCCTTCGTGTGCTAAATCTTGTAACCTCTTCAGTGCTTCTAATTGCTACAGCAGACTAAGTTTCCAACATGCAATCCCAGTGCCAAACTTTTTGACTACCTCCCTGGGTATGCCTCTTCATCAACTAATCCATGTTGACACCATCAACTAGACGAAGCTGTCAGATGAAGCTGATCCTCATCCACAACCCTAGAGCATTGTGAGCTTTCATCCTAACCGGATGGGGATGTGAGTATGGATTGCCCTATGTATCCATCAACAGAGCGTGAGACAAAGGATGGGGTGAGTGACCAGTCCTTGCCTTGATATTCAACCGAGAGGTGAGATGAGCGAGTGGAGAGTTATACACATGGGATTGGCCTCTAGATGCACAAAGCACAAATTATTCATTGCATGACACTATAAGGCTCCCTATCCTTCCTTCTTGCACCGTATTCCAGCACATGGCGGGATGCACAATGCACCATCAATTGCGCACAAGGCATACACCCTCTCCACAAGTGACAGTGAGGATTACAAGGGCTGCCCTCTTGTATCTATTAAACAGAGCATGAGATAGAGGGGGGATTGAGCGTGACTGGTGTTTCTTTAATCACTTATCGAGAGATACAGATTTAGGAATGTTACGACACTTGGAGTCAAATACGTTCCCATTTTCCTATGCACACATGGGGTGGGTTTCTGCCATCACCACAGAATAAGTCACCCTATTCTATACAGTATACAACAAGGCTCATTGGCCTTTCTACTTGCACAGAAGAGATGTGGAGAGATAGGAGCCAACCAATTTAGCAAAGGCCATGAGAATGGCCGAAAGACTAGTGGACTTGGAAGGCAAGAGAATGGCCCAAGGGAACCAGAACAGATTCAACACCAACCTCAACAACAATTCATAGACCCCGAGACCCAACACCCCTATTCATGAACATGCGGAGCCAAACTCCCAATACAACACCAGTTGCATCATTGTCCGCATTAGTGCCAAGAGGAGCAGCATGCAAATGGGGGAACAACCACTACAAGCCACCTCCCAATGCATCATATGGACCTACAGGATCAAACACATCATGATAGAGACCTCCAGGCAACCACAAGGATCAGATGCTTTAGATACGGGGGACCACACTATCAAAACATATGCCCCATGGAAGATACACCCTCATTAAGCGGGTCGAGGGTGAACGCCACTAGCGTGTATGGAGGAGAAGAACTGCAACCCCCGCACATACAAGAAATCCCAAGTGGAAGTGATGAAAGCATGGACCACCCAAGAGTGGGAACAGTTAACGCACGACCCCAATGCATGGTGGCTTGAGTAGCAGCAGTCCACCACTTATACATCAAAGGTAGAGTGAACAAAGGGAATTAATCTATCATGGTGGATACATGGGCCACTTATAACTTTGTCACCCTAGAGTGTGTAGCCAAACATGGATTGAAATTATCTAAGGCCCTGGAAGGATTAACAGTAACATTCGCACAAGGAGAGGCTAAAGAAGTGAAACAAGTATTTCTAGTACAAGTATAAGCTAGAAAATGGAAAGCAAAACTCAACTTCTTAGAAATCCCCATGGATGATTTTGAAGTTATCCTAGGCTTGGAATTGTATAACAAATATGTCATTGCAATGTTTGGAAAGGGAGTTAATGAGATGATGCTAGATATGCAAGGTGAAGGCGTCAGAGTACCCTATGAAAGAATGCAATTGCCAGGCAGGACACCAATCAAAGTGAAAATGAAGGAGAACAAGCAATGAGTCTGATGCCAAACAGTGAAGTCAAGTTCAAATTAACCAAGAGTGCCAACCCAAGAAACACCAGGTCAAGGGAACACTATTAGGCCACGCATCATGGCGTGTAGTGCCAAGCAGGTGGAGAAATTAGTCAAGCAAGGAGATATGGTCTACCTATGTATGATTCGACCCAATGGGCAAAAGGACAACAAGGAGCCCAAACATCAAAGTAGCAACACAGAAGTGGCAGAGATACTTGAGGAGTTCAAAGATGTAATGCCAGCAGAGCTGCCCTACGTTCTACCCCCCAGAAGGGATGTGGATCATAAGATCGAATTGATTCCATGATCCCTCCACTGGCCCAAGCACCCTATCGCATGAATCACACTAAACTCATGGAATTGAAGAAGAAGTTGCATGAATTAGAGGAACAAGGTTTCATCCACCCCAGCAAATCCCCCTTTGGTGCCCCAGTGTTATTTGTCAAGAAGAAGGATGGGGACTTAGACTACATGTAGATTATAGGGCACTTAACAAAATCACCATTAAAAACAAATACCCTATGCCCCTAGTGAAGGATCTCTTAGATAGACTACACAGAGCCAAGTACTTTAGCTACATAGACCTTAGGTCAGGTTTTCCACACTTGATATGGTAGCCTAAGTAATGGGCCACGCACATTTTGTGGCCTCATGGATGGAGTCTTTAGACCCGAAATAGATGTCTTTATCATTATCTACATTGATGATCTACTAGTCTATAACAAGATCCTAGAAGAACACAAGCAACATTTATGCTTAGTCTTTGAGAAGCTGCGGCAACATAAACTATATGCCAAACCAAAAAAATGTGAGTCTATAGTAAAGGATTTGGAAATTTTAGGTTTCATTGTAGGAGTAGCTGATATCAAAGTGGACCCTAAGAAAGTGGAAGCTGTCCAAAAATGGCCTATACTCAAGACTGTAAGGAAAGTGTGAGAGTTCCTCAGCTTCACAGTATTTTACACAAGGTTCATCAAGGTTTACAACCTCATCACTGCCCCCCTCTCCTACCTTACCAAAGAAGATAACATATTTACATGGGGCAGTGCACAATAGGAAGCTTTTGAACAGATGAAGAAATGCATGAGTCAAACCCCTGCCTTGAAGGTACTGAATTTCACCAAACCCTTTGAGATCTCCACATTTGCATCCAATTATGGCATTAAGGGCATACTGGTGCAAGAAGGCCACCCCAAAACTTATGAATCCAAGAAGTTCACTGATGCTGAAATAAGGTGGAGTACACATGAGAAGGAAATGCTCGCAATCATCCACTACCTCAGAAAATGGAAGCATTACGTTCAAGACAAGCACACAGTTGTCTTCACCGACAACATTTCTCTGAAATACTTCCAATCCCAACCAAAGCTATCCACAAAGCAAGCTCACTGGCTAGAATTTCTAGTAGAATTTGCCTTGGAGATAAAACACAAGCCCGGATCCACCAACAAGATAGCACATGCCTTGCGTCGTAAAGCCGACTTGAAAGCTATTAGTGTGGTCAGTAGCAACTTCATGGAGTTGGTCAACGAGGCCTTGGAACAAGACCAAGACATGCACAAAATTATACAAGATGTGGAAGCTGACAAGACCCCGCATGGAATGTACACCCTCGAGGGGGGTATTCTATTTGTAGGAAAGAGATTGTATATCCCCAACAATGTGGAGCTGAAGAAACTCATCCTCCATGAAATACATGATGGAAAACTAGGAGGACACAAAGGACAAAGCAAAACCTTGGAGGCACTTAGGAAGCAGTTCTTTTGACCCAACATGAAGAAGGATGAAGTCATTGACTACATCAAAACATGTCCTACTTGCCAACTTGTAAAAGCACCATGCTCAAAGCTAGTAGGATTACTTCAACCAGCCGCCCATGGGATGTAATTAGTATGGATTTCATTGTGAAGCTCCCCAAATCCCATGGTTACACAATCATTTTTGTAGTGGTGGACTATTTTTCTAAGCAAGCCCACTTCATCCCTACCAAACCACCATTGAATACTAAGGAGGCGGCCCGCCTCTTCTTCACACATGTGTTCAAACTACATGGCTTACCCTTAGCTACAGTGTCAGATAGAGATGGAAGATTCATGAGTGACATGTGGAAGGAACTCTTCAAGACTCTGGAAACACAGTTGAGATTCTCCTCATCCTTTCACCCTAAAACCGATGGACAAACAAAACAAGTCAACCAAGGCATTGAAGATTACCTCAAGAGTTATGCCTAGGTGGATCAAAAAGATTGGGCCTTGTACCTTGATGTGTTGGAATTCCAGTACAACAGCTCCATCCACTCGGCCGTGGGTTACATGCCCTTTGAATTGGCCATAGGAAAAGAAGTCATCACCCCACTTGCCTTAGCATCGGGAGCAACCAAAGCTGAAGATCGAGATGTAGAGGAATTCTTGAAGAAATCGAGAGATCGGAATGCGGCAGCCAAGCAGATCCTAGAACAAAGCAAAATCACCATGACTTAGCAAGCCAACAAAAAGAGGAAGGCCGTATTGTTCACTAATGGCGACATGGTCCTAATCAGCTCTAAGAATATATCACTCCCCAAGAATATGAGTCCCAAGTTCAACCACCGCTACTATGGACCCTACCAAATCACCCAAGTGCTAAATGAAGTCACCTACAAACTGGAACTGCCAAAAAGTGTATGTGTTCATAATGCTTTTCATGCTCTTCTTCTACGTAGGTTCTATCGTAACCAATGGGGATGACACGTACCAATGCTCCATTCCAACGGTCCCTTCGAAGTAAAAGCATTCCTCTGACATTGGGAACAAAGAGGATACCTCGAGTACCTCACCAAGTGATGCGGGTGTCCCCTCAATGAAGCCACTTGGATTTTAGAAGTGGAGGCACGTGAGCATGGCAAAGACGCCTTCACTCTCTGGCACAAGGAGAACCCCATTACTCCTTCCAATTCCCCTTGAGCCTCTCCAAACAAATGGTCCTCAATCATAGGCCCATAACACCTCCCCTTCTCAAATGTACTTGAGTCGAGGGTGGACTCGCATTGTTGGGGGTAAAGGTGCCTCCGCCTAGCCGTCCTTGTATTACTACACTGACAATCATCGTCACTGCACACTGCAAGTGGCGG
Organism: Lygodium microphyllum; assembly: GCF_053477565.2. Taxonomy (NCBI): domain Eukaryota; kingdom Viridiplantae; phylum Streptophyta; class Polypodiopsida; order Schizaeales; family Lygodiaceae; genus Lygodium; species Lygodium microphyllum. The sequence goes on along the minus strand of NW_028229602.1, from coordinate 55,008 downwards.
GCGCCCGTCACCGTTACTTTATTCTTTATTCTTTTAGTGACAGTTTGAATAAAGGAAGGCCCGGTCACACATTGAGACTATTGGAGTTCCCATTTCTTGTCTCCTTTTCTTTCTCTTGCTCTCTCGCCATAGTTCTCGAGTGCAAGCTTCGATCCTTCTCTCCTTTCAACTATATATTAGAGCACGGCTCCCCGGCTCTTGAGCTTGGCTCATAGCATTCTCAGCTTCCCATTGACTCCCCACTTCCATTGGGTCTCCTTCCCGGCAGCCATAGCTCATTCTCTTGAGCTCCCATCACTCCTCGGCTTCTCGAGCTTCTTCCCGGCCTATTGAGGCACCATCAAGGCATTGACATCGAGGTATTGCTTCATTACTTCAAGGTTTTATTTCAGTCCACAGGTCTAGGCAAACAAGGCAGCCACCATTGAAGCTTCCAACCTCCATATCTCTTTGCCCCCGGTTATGGGTTGCTAGAGGCTTGTTCCCAGGCCCCCTTGGCTCATGTTTGAGCCCTCCAACCACCCTAGAGTTGCCACGTGGACCAGCAGGACCAACAGCAACTCGACGCAAATTTGCACCTGTTTTTGGGCAGCCACACAGTCAGCCACTTCAGCTCCAACTCCAGCTTGGCATTGATCACTTGTTCAGGCTTCATTTTAGGCTTCTTGCACATATATTCATACTTGGCACTGATCCTTTGAGATTAGGCATTGGTTGGTGACTAAAAATAGTATTTCAGGACTGTTATAAACAGTCCACAAACATTTGATGCTAGTGCTACATTCACAGTTTATGCCTATGCTTGTTTGGGCATGATTACATAACTGGTTTGATGCCTATTGCATCCCGATTGACTTGGGTATTGAAGCTACATGTAATGCTATAATTTTGGCCTGATTGTAGGACTAGAAATACTCAGTTTATAATAGTAAATGCATGCTGAATACTCTTGTTTTGAAGCTATCTTTCATGCTTTGACATACGCCTATCGGTTTCGGGTGTATGTCTTGGGTTATGCTATGATGTATTGATCATCGAGGGATGACTTCAAGCTTGTCATTGGATTCGGATGCTTTTGGAAGCTTGAGCTTATTTCAGCCCGCACTTTTGACATTGGTTTATGCTTGACAGTGGTCAATGCTTTGACAGTTATATGCTATTTGGGTACATGCTTACCCGACGCCTACGGCTTGATGCATTTGTCTTGGCACAGTGTACCATGTACTTGTGAGCTTTAGTGCTCTTTGAAGACTTGACTTGGATTCTCATTTGCTATTCTGGAATTTTGTATTGGATGTCATTTTGGTTGTCAGAGATATTTATTGGGATGTATGTCTTGCTCATGGATGCTACCTATAGTTGCCTTGTAGCCGTCATGCTCTTGATATGCTATTGAGACATTGACTTGGTTACTTGTCTTTGGCACTTTGACTTGGTTTGATTGAGATGTTGAGCTCATTTATCTGCCTTTTGTGCCAGTGGGAGCATCTTGTATGCTTGATCGACATTGAGTAGGAGGTTTATGCTATTTGAGCATTTGCAGATACTTGAGACTTTGGGATCTCTTACACTTAAATGTTGCATGGTTCATGCACTGATATCTTGAAGTTACTTTTTTTACCTGAGCTTGGGCTTTGCACTCTTGTGAGCATACACCTACTGGTGTCAGGTCTTGCCAGTGTTATGTATACTTTGCCCTATTGTCCAGGGGGTATGCCTCACTGACAAATGCCTTGGTGACATGTTTGGGTGTTTGCTCAGGGTCTTGATGATTATTTGGTGCTGATTTATGCCCATTTATGGCTGGTCATATCTTGGCTATCATTTATTAACTTGGTGCAGTGATTTAGTCAGCAGTTGACTCTCACAGTACCCTGCTGTCATTTATTACAGCAAGCATATTCATGCTAAAATATTCTCAAATGATGTACTTTCACTAGTACTTGGTGGGCAACAACTTGGGTTACACTTTTCTCGCCATTTTTTCTCTCGATTTTGGTGATTTTTTTGTCATTTTCTACAATAAATAGCAAGTAGTTTTGAACTGTCTGCAATCTTCCAACCTGCATTATGGTGAGCTCGTCCACTGATCATGCTATTTTCAACATCACTAAGCTTGATGGTACGAATTACTCTTATTGGAAGAGCCAGATTTGGTAGGTATCGGTGCAGAAATCGCAAATCAAACCATTGAGGTTCAGCGGGCAACCGCCTGCAACTATGCCAAATGAGGAATGGTTTGAGCTTGATGAGTTATGCAAGTCCAATATTGTATTATCTCTCACAAAACAGGTTCATTACAATGTATTTGAGGAAGAACAAAGTGCATGGCAGTTGTGGGATAAAATCAAGAATCTCTATGACAAGAAAAGTCCAGCGAGTCAGATGTATTGGCTGAAGCAACTTATGGATTTGTGCATGAAGGAGAATGTGACTATGTCTACTCACTTGAGCCAGTTCCATGCTATACTCAAGAACTTGACTTCGCAAGACATCACTTTTGCAGAGGATGTCACTCCTCTTTTCTTGCTTGGTACTCTTAATGAGTCATGGGATGTCTTTCGCACTGCATTATGTGCCTCTGCTACTACCTTGAAATTATCTGATGTTGAGAGTGCTCTTCTGCAGGAAGAGGTTAACCGTAAGAATTTGGATGCCTCTCGTGTGTCGCATGCTATGACAGTTAGAGGCAGGAATGATGGATATGGAAAGCATGGCAGTGGCAGTGGCAGTGGTAGTGGCCGTGGACGGGATTCTCAGAAATCTTGGTTCAAGTCTCATGGGAAGTCACGTAGCAAATCCCATGGCAGGAATGCAGATGTTACTAGTCACCATTGTGGAAAAAAGGGCCATATTAGACCACAATGCGATGAACTCCGCAATGAAAGGCGCAAAGATAAGGGAAAGACAAAGTGCAGGATAAGTCTTCTAATCGCAGCATAGTGCCTGCAAAGTCCAGTGTTAAAATTGAAGAGATCAATGTTATGCAGCCTGAGGATGTTGATGATGATGATTATATCCTTGCAGCTTCTTTTAGTGCTTCACAAATGACAGAGATACACTCTATGTATGCACAGTGTTGGCTCTTGGACTTAGGTGCGTCCTTTCATGTGACACCTTGCCGAGAGTGGTTTCATTCATACCGTAATGTTTCGGGTTTTGTGCGCTTGGCCAATGACAGCTCTCTTGACATTGTGGGTACTGGTGATGTTAGGCTGCAGTTTCCTTCTGGTAGCACTTTTATTATGTAGGATGTATGTCATGTACCTGCTTTGATATGCAATCTCATGTCAGGTGGATAGCTTGATGACGCATGTTATCATGTATCTTTTGGAGACTCTACATGGAAGATCACTCATGGCAGACTTGTGATTGCAAGAGGTGCCAAGGCTGGCAGCCTCTATCCCTTGATTGTATCTGCTTCTTCCCTTGATCACATTTTGTCTATGGGTTCTATCCCACATGTATCTCTTTGGCATGCCCATTTGGGCCATATGTCTTTGAAGGGAATGAAAATGCTTTCTAGTTTGCAGTACTTACCACCCCTTGATTATACATGTTTTGATTCATCTGAGCATTGTCTTTATGGCAGGCAGACTAGGTCTATGCATAAGAAGTCTGGTAGGCCACGCATGAGTGAGCCCTTGGCATTGGTACATTCGGATGTCTGTGGGCCCATGCCTTATTAGTCTATGGGTGGTGCAAAGTATTTTGCTACTTTCATAGATGATTTTTCACAGAAAGTTTGGGCTTATCCCATTAAGATGAAATCCGATGTCTTGGCTGAGTTTCAGAGATGGCTTGCATTGGTTGAGAACCAGTCTAGGTATAGGCTCAAATGCTTAAGGACAGATAATGGGGGTGAGTATGTCTCACATGCTTTTGAGCAATTATGTGATGAGAGGGGTATTCAGCGTCAGTTGACCACCCCCTACACCCCCCCCAGAATGGTTTGGCTGAGCGGATGAATAGAACCATCAAAGAGCGTGTATGCAGTATGCTTAGCCATGCATGCCTACCACACAGCTTTTGGGCTGAGGCAGTTAGTACAGCTATGCATATCATAAACAGATCACCTTCTAGTGGTTTGGAATTCCAGGTGGCAGAGGAGGTATAGACTGGAAAACCTCCCTCTATGCACATCTCCGTGTCTTTGGATGTGAGGCATTTTGCCATGTGCCCAAGGACAAGAGAAGTAAGCTGGATCCTAAGAGTGTCAAATGCATTTTCCTTGGTTATGGGGATGCAAGCGAGATGGGTTATCGTCTCTGGGATCCGTATGCACAGAAAGTCATTCGCAGTCATGATGTAGTCTTTCATGAAGACAAGATGCATAGGCAGCCTGAGAGAGTTGTTGAGATCTACAGGGTCATATTTCAGGAGGAGCCGAGAACTCCCGCACAGCCAGCTCGACAACCTACAGCTGCAGCAGATGCTCATGGTCAGGGTGTTGGACAAGCAGCTGGGCAGTTACCAGAGCCTGCCGTGAGACGCTCTACTAGAGACAGATGTCCACCTCAGTCCTCGATGCATTACGCCTTGGTTACATATGCAAGAGAGCCTTTCACCTATGATGAGGCTATGCGCACGGGTGACAGACACTCTTGGGAGAGGGCTATGCAGTCTGAGATAGACTCCTTGCATAAGAATGAGACTTGGGATTTGGTTTCCTTGCCTGAGGGCAAGAAGGCTTTGCCATGCAAGTGGGTGTACAAGCTGAAAAGTACCCTTGGACACCCCAAGTCGGCATATAAGGCTAGATTGGTAGCAAAGGATTTTAAGCAGGAGCATGGTGTGGACTTTGATGAGGTCTTTTCTCCTGTGGTTAAGATGACCACCCTGCACTTAGTCTTGGCTTTGGTTGCTCAGCTTGACTTGGATTTATGCCAGATGGATGTCAAGACGACTTTCTTACATGGGGACTTGCATGATGAGATTTATATGGAGCAGCCTAAGGGCTTTGCAGAACAAACCTGGCAGGGAGCACCTAGTGTGCAAATTGAAGAAAAGCCTTTATGGCTTGAAGCAGGCACCTAGGGAGTGGTATCATAAGTTTGATGCCTTTATGCAGTCACAGGGCTACAACAAGAGTGCTATGGATCCGTGTCTTTACACGAAGAAAGCCCGTGATGGTTCTTTATTGATTTTGGTACTCTATGTGGATGATATGCTGATAGTAGCAGGGAAAGCTCATGATGAGCTAGATGCTCTTAAGGCTCAGCTCAAGAAGAGCTTTGAGATGAAAGATCTAGGACAGGCCTCTCACATACTTCATATGCGCATTAGACGCGACAGACATCAGGGACTCCTCTACTTGTCACAAAGGGAGTACATTCATAAAGTCCTTGAGCACTTCCGCATGCAGGACGTAAAGCCTATTGGCTATCCATTGCCTTCTTATGTGAAGGTATCACAGGCTGATTGTCTGTCCGCAATGGGCAGTCTTATGTATGCCATGATGGCCACTCATCCAAATATTGCCTTTGCAGTTGGTGTTGTGGCACGCTATATGGCTACACCTGGCAAGAAGCATTGGGATGCCATGAAGGGTGAGACCCCCTGATGAATGACACAATCAAGAGGCAAGCACTAGAACGAGTCCAGAGGTATGTGAGAAGAGAGAAGACAAAATTCAAGGCCAAGAATAAGCTTGCAATAGAAGCCTCCTTTGATACCCTAAATATTAGAATTCAAAGAGAAAGAGATAGACAAAAGCACAAGCACTAAGGGTAGCAGTCATGCTCCCTGTTCATCCCATTTCTTCAACACTCTGAAGTCAACGATGTACTACACACATAAAAAGATCAATAGACCTAGATGTAATCATGGTTAAGCCAGTGTGACTTAATCTTATTCAACTAAGGTAAATCTATGAGCTTGAACCTCAACACTCCCCCTCAAGCTCAAGTGAGGTACTTCACTCCAAGTAGCTCTCTGAAATGCACAAACTTATCTTTACCCAATGACTTGGTAAAGATACCTGCAACTTGGTCTTCTATCCTCACATGGGCTAAATCAATGTCACCTGCAATCACTTTTTCTTTGATAAAGTGATAGTGTCTTCAATGTGCTTAGTCCTAACATGATAGACATGATTACTGGCTAGGAGCGCCCTACTCATGTTGTCACAATAGAGTGTGACAGGCCGGACTTTCTGCATGAATTGGCTAATCAGTCCAACTGAATAGCTAAGATCCGGTCTAGTAATGGTAAGGTGAATCGGGCTACCCACCATTTGTCTATACATAGTGACATTCTCAATCTCATGTCCAACATCTGCAAGTAGCTTAACATTTTGTTCCGATGGAGTGCTCAAAGACTTGCAATCCAATATACCATACTTCGTTAACATGTCTTGTGCATACTGCTTCTGCAACAACCAAGTACCATGAGGTGTAGAGACAACCTCAATCCCAAGAAAATACTTCAGTTCTCCCAAATCTTTGACTAAAAATTCAACATGTAACATTTCCTTAATCTCTCCAATTCATATAACATCATCACTTGTAATGATTAAGTCATCCACATAGATGACTAATATCACATAACCAGCCCTTGTCTTCTTTGTGAATAGGCTATGGTCAATCTTGCCCATAGTGAAACCAAGTTTCTATAAGCATGCATTTATCTTAGCATTCCAAGCTCTAGGTGCTTGCTTCAGTCCATATAATGCTTTCTTTAATCCACACACACGTGTAGGAAAATCTGGATGTACATAGCCCTCGGGTTGATCCATGTATACTTCCTCAACCAAATCACCATTGAGAAAAACATTCTTTACATCCATCTGATACATACTCCATTGTTGAATGTTGAAATGACTATCTAGATTTTTTGATTGATTTTTGTTGTTTTTTAGGCCTGAATGGTTGATTTTTGATGGATTTTGAGTGATGTTTAGTTGTTTTGGAAGTGTTTGAAAGTGTTTTTGGATGATATTGATTATGTTTTGGAAGCTCGTGACGATTCTTAGTAGAAATATGAGGCTATGTGATGTTCTGATAGGTTTTGTTAAGGTTCTGATTCGTTCTGATACCTTTTGTTTAGCTTTTGTTTTGTTTTGATTTTCTTTTGTATGAAGCATAGATTAATGATTAATGAATGTTGAGGTCTTTTGAAAGCTTATTGAATAGTTTTTGATAGTTTGGGATGGTTTTAGTATGAGTTATGAGGTTCTGATGTTCTCTGATGACCTTGTGTTAACGCTTTGTAACCTTCTATAGAGCCTCTGTTTTTGTTCTGTTCTGTTCTGTAGATCTTTTGTAAGTGTTCTGTGATATGAGGGTGTACTTTGGGAAAGTTTTCTAACTTTTGGAAAGGATGAATCTAAGTTTAGAAGAGCTAAAACAAATGGAAGAAGTAGCCACTAAAGACTGAAGTGAAGTGACAGTAGTGAGCTATGAAGAGACACTATAGTGGCTCTAGTGCCCTTTCATATCAGCCATGCCTCTTGGGAGGTGCATCCACGACCGAAGAAGGATTATTGAGAGTGATTATTGAGTATTGTAATGAGGAGATGATGTACTATTGATTGAGAGAGAAAGAGAGAGTCAGAGAGTCAATTCTATCAAAATAATGTATCTATCTATGAGAGATTGAGAGAGAGAAATATGAAGACAATGAAGATGAATACTATGTGATTGTTTCCATTCAAAAGTAGTGTTTCCTTTTGTGTTTCTTGTTTTATTGATAAATTCTATGAAGATGTTGAAGATTATGGTTGATTCTATTAAATCTATGGTGGCCACAAAGCACTTCATGCATTTCTTTTGGTATGATCCATGATGGGCTTGACCTTTGCGTAATGCTCCTTCCAAGTGATTCCTCCATGCTTATTGCTTTCTTTCCAAAAGTGCTATTGAGGAGTGTGTACAAGAAGCGTTTTTTTTTTTTTTTTGCAACCTCCAATTCTATTCCACATAGTCCACTTGGTCCTCTTTTTGTTGTGGGTATATATCAAGTACCAATGTTTCTCCTCCATTACCACCACCACATCTTACTCACCCCCTCCTCACATCAATACCACAACCAACAATGCCACCAACATAGTTTCTTTCTCCCCTCTTTTTAACTACCTCACCTCAAGTGATAATCCCTCTCTCTCTCCCTCCCTAACTCTCACACTCACCATTCCTCCTTCACACACACACACATACACACACACACACGTTGGAGATCCATGATATGCATCTCCCTCAAGTGCTAATTCCTCTCTCTCTCTCTCTCTCTCTCTCTCTCTCTCTCTCTCTCTCTCTCTCTCTCTCTCTCTCTCTCTCTCTCTCTCTCTCTCTCCATTTCTCCTTCACACACACACACACACACACATGTTGGGGATCCATGATATGCATCTCCCTTTTCTCCCCCTCAATAACACCCTCTCTCTCTCTCTCTCTCTCTCTCTCTCTCTCTCTCTCTCTCTCTCTCTCTCTCTCTCTCTCTCTCTCTCTCTCTCTCTCATCCCCAAAACTCTCTCTCTCTCTCATAATAATGCATTTGTAGTTCTCTCTCCTTAACTTTCTCACATCACTAAATTAACCTTATATGTTTATTTTTTATAATATTATCACAATGCTAGTGGCTCAATTATGCATACACAAGTGATATCACACACATATGCATTCACATCCCTTCTCTCTCTCAATTCTTTGCATGTATTCTATAATTACATCTTGATGTATTAGTACTTCAATTGTGTAAATATAAGCAAAACCACGTACACATACACATACCCTTACATAGTTCTCTCTCTTACTCTCTTTTCCTCATTTAATTAGACTTATGTATGCATTGAAGTTATGTATCTATTTACAATAGGCCCAAGCACGGGGGTGCACAAGCACATGCGCACGTGCATGCGCGCGTGCATGCACACACACACACACATGTTGGGGACCCATGACATGCATCTCCCTCTCCTCTTCTCCCTTAATAACACACACACACACACACACACACTCTCTCTCTCTCTCTCTCTCTCTCTCTCTCTCTCTCTCTCTCTCTCTCTCTCTCTCTCTCTCTCTCTCTCTCATTTATCATCTTCCCCCTCTCTGTAACAATGAATTTGTAGTCTTTCTCCTTTACTTCTTTACATCACCAAATTAAGCTTATGTGCTTATTTTTTATAATATTATCACAATATTATTGGTTCTAGTGTGCATACACAAGTGCATTGAAGTTATGCATCTACACACACACACACACACACACACATGAGGACCCATGACATGCATCTCCCTCTCCTCCTCAACCTCAATAACACCCTCTCTCTCTATCTCTTTTTCACCCCTAACTCTCTCATTTATCATCTCCTCCTGCTCTCTCTAACAATGAATTTGTACTCTTTCTCCTTAACTTCTTTACATCACTACATTAAGCTTATGTGCTTATTTTTTATAATATTATCAAAATATTAGTGGTTCAATTGGGCATCCAAAAGTGATATCACATTCATATATACGTTTGGATTTTTCCTCTCTCTCAATTATTTGCACGTATTTTATAATTACATCTTGATGTATTAGTACTTCAATTGTGTATATATGACCAAAACCACATACACATATATGTACACTTATACATTCCTCTCTCTCTTTCTCTTTCTCTCTTTCATCCTCATTTGATTAGGTTTATGTATGGATTTAGAACAATAAAACTTGCAATTGCTTCACAATCTGTGTAAAATGTAGCTCCATATTGTCTCGTTACATGTATCCGTTATTCCTTCCAAGATTGTACCATTTAACACTCCACACTTCAACAATCAAATATTTTGATACACTAATATGTTTCACATTATACTTCATAAACTTACTATAAAAAGTATACTAAATCCACAACTACATTTGCAAGATAGTGAACTATTGTGCACAAAGAAAATGTATATATTTATTGCAAACATCAAATATAAATCCAGCTCCATTGGTGAAGGCTGGAATGAATGATCTCTAACAAACTCCTAGACTCACCCATGAGAACTTGCTAGCTCAGTCAAATAGGGAAGTATATGTTCCAAGAGAATGATATCCATGGGATTTCCCTCAAATGTAGGTGGATCTATAAAGAAGGTAGGTGGGTTTTTTTGTATATTCTCTACTATGATGATGCGTGAAGATTTGTTCTTTTCCTTGTTTTGGTCATCAAAAGAATGAAACAAAAGCTTGTTGATGTTACAAGATATATTTTCTTGCACTAGAAACCCATTTTCCTTGGTGTTCCTCTTGGGACTCCATGTTTTTGGTGCGCAGTCGGGGAAACTTGCCATCAACAAGTATCAGAAGAGGCTGAAAATGAAGGAAATGGCATTGCCAAGAAGAGGAGAATTCAATGGATGCTTGCAAAGTTCCTTCTTCCACTGAAGAGTTGGAGATTCTTATTGCCAAATCCACTTTCTACAAGAATTTCATCCCACAATGGCAAAAAAATATTACCATCATGATGCAAGCTTTATGTGGTGGACTAATTCCTCTTCTTGTTAAAGCAACTAAGACATGCATCTTGGTGGCAAATTGTTTGGGAACAAATTGAAGTGCAGAAACACAGAGAATCACCATCCATGGAAGATTTGGCATTCATTGAGAAGTTTCCAGACATCATCAAGTGGGAGGTCGTGAAGAAGCTTCAGGAGTCATGGTCTGTGGAGGTTCACGGAAACAAGAAAGAAAAGAGTTGGAATTTATTCATGGATGCTCAACAACAAGATACGTGGGATGCTTGGTTTTTTTGACAATCTTCTGTTTATCCAATTAGCAACCCACTGGAAGTTGATAGACAGAGTGTTCTTTACAATATACACTGTTGGAACCCTCAGAAGCTGGCATTATTATGATGATGGCACAACAACGATCCTAAGAAGAATGAGTTTTGATACTTTCAGAACAAGATATCTCCCCCTCTGTAGTGGTTTGAAAGCTGAATTCAGAGATGTTGAAAATAAGGAAGTAGAAGAGATGTTGGCCAGAGAATCCTCTAGAGACTGAAGTCTCCCTCTGATTCTATTCTACTGAGTACAGACCAACTGTTTGGAGCCAACCCCCTGATGAATGACACAATCAAGAGGCAAGCACTAGAACAAGTCCAAAGGTACATGAGAAGAGAGAAGGCAATAATCAAGGCTGAGAATGAGTTTGTAGCAAAAGCCTTATTTGACGCCTTAAAAGCGCTCTTTATGGAAGTCCCCATGGCGACTCAAGGTCCCCTTCCTAGTAAGATTCGTCCTAAAAATATTGATGACATGCTAGCAAATGTAGTCCCACTGCCAATTTTTAAGGGAGAGTACAATGAAGACCCTAATCTTCATGTAGCAGAGTTTATGATAGTATGTGTGGCTAACAATTCCAGAACCCCCGAGCATTGGCTAGCAATCTTTCCTACCACTTTCAAGGGTGTGGCATTTCAATGGTATGAGAGACAAGCAACATGAACTTTTGGCATATGGGACGACCTGAAGTTGGCTTTCCTCACTAAATTCAGGTGTGAAGGTTTTGAAGAGCGGATGCGAGAGGAGTTCATGAACCTGAGTCAGTCCTATATAGAAAGAGTAGAAGCTTATGTCTCACGAATGGAATCCATCCTGAAGAGATGGATCGATCATCATTTGGATGAAGGCATCTAGAAAGGAGTATTCCTTAAAGGCCTACAACCAAAAGTTTGCAAGTTCGTGGAATTGAGAAGACCAGTCAATCTGCAAGCTGTAGTGGAAGGTGGAAGACTGTATGACAAAGTTGAAGCAAGGCTATCAATGACCCCAAGAAGAGGAGTCTTACCTCCTCCCATGCCAGGAATGGTATACCCACCAAATGCAGTTTCAGGGGCAGTTCCCTACCCCTATCCCCAGATGCAAATAGTACCGCAGTACAATGCACCTAATCCACAGTGACTAGAAATGACAATGCCTCAAATGATGGTTCAACCACAACAACATTGGCCTCAAACTGTCCCTCCAATGGTGACTCAACAACAGTGAAATCCTATCCACTAGAATCAACAACCCCAAGTCTCAATAGGAGCTCTGAATCAAAACCAGAACAGAGGACCTCCTGGATTAACCCAACCTATGTATACAGTAATGACAGAAGCTTTTCAAAACCCTACTACAAGTACTTCAGGAGATGAAAATCTGAAGGACTGCATATCTAATTTAGTCGCAAGTATTAAGAAAGAACTTATGGATGTAATTGTAGAACAACTATAGACATTGAAGGTGAATACATCTAATATATCCACTCCTGTGGGAGGTAGGAGAGATGTGATGCATTCAAATACATGGTGTGGAAAGTGCCATCAAGCAGGACATTTAGCAACTCAATGTACCCAAAAACCAACCATTCTTAGAGCCTTCTTTTCATATTGTTTGAGGAAGAACCATACAGAGAATATATGCTCTCTGAAAGAGATGCACAAATGAAGACAGAAAGATGAAAATGCAAGATTCAACTTGCTAGAATCCAAAATGACAATGCAGGACATTAGACCAAAGCCTAGGGAGTTTGGTCCTAATTTTGGTCCAAGGAGGTTTCCCTCTCAAAGTTACAGAGGACAACAGTCTGCTGGCAGTGGTCAAAGATCAGAGATGGAATGTTACAAATGTGGAGAAAAGGGGTATATCTCACTGAATCGTCCCAAACCCTAGAAGATTTGTGGATTACAAGCCCTTATGCAGTCGATGCAAAGGAGGTCATACTGCAAAAGATTGTCCAAGTCCAACCCCTATGAAATCTACTTCTGATACCCAATAGAAGACCCAAGAACCTGCTTCCAATTTGGTGGAATTGGAAGTGGCCACAATAATGCGAGCAAAGAAAGGAGAACCCGTAGTTCCAAAAGAGAACGTTCCTTCTGCCAAGACTGTAAAGTTCAACCTCCCTCGAGAACAACAAAACAATGCACTCCAAACTAAGGAAGTAAATAGCACTACAAAGCCATAGGGAGCTACAGAGACAGTTGAAGAGACAGTGATGCCAGGAGGCATATTTCACGGTGGATTCCGTGCCATGGTGGATTCCGTGAGGTTTTACGGTGGATTCCGTAAACTCTGTTGACCGGGGCTCATACACAAAGTGGATTCTTTGTGCGAGAAGTTGATGGGGATGCCTATCCTTTTCGGGTGTTTCATTAATTTAGTGTGCACATAGGTGATTCCATAGTGGGTGATTTCGCAAAATACATATTAAATTAATAAACGTTTATGAGTTTAGAGTGCGTACTTGTGATAAATTAAGGTTAGGATTGATTTCTAACCAGTTGATTTATTTATGTAGTTGAAGACTGCTAGATATTCACTTTTGTCGGTTTAATTGTATTATTTTACTAACGATTGTGAATGCTTCAGTTGATGTGTAGAGATAGCAGCAGTGGCAGAGGAAAGCATTGGAGGATAGCGTGTATTCGAGTTGTCACTTATATTTTGATGGGCGCATACCTTAGGCATGGCGCCTATATTTTGTCGCGCCTATTTATTGAGGCGTTGGATATTTATTTATTATTTTGTATGCACATGGGCGCACGATTATGATATTTGTATTTGGACATTGTATTCGGTATGCCTGACTCTTTGGGTGCCGGCCCATTAGCTTTATTTCTATTTTGTGCTAAAGCAAACTCAAAAGCCAAAAGCGTGCTATTTTGTAATTTGGGCTATTATTTGAGCTTGAAGATGATTAATATATAAAATACATGCTTTGTGAAGCGCTCACACAAGGCATGGGGGGAGATTGCACCCAATTGGTCTCTTGTTCATGTCGTGCATGCTTTCTACCTTGAGTTTTGTGCAAAAAGTAGAGTTCTTTTGTTCTTGGGGACCTTCCGGCATTCACTATGCGAGCATACAGCATCCGATTTGCGCACCAGACAGGACCAGAGGTCCAAGAAATAGAGGATGCGGAAATACCTCCTCATGAAGAAGAAACACATATGTTGCCACTCCTAGAAGAAAAAGGGAAGATAAAAGTAGGCCTTGCTCTATTTCCAAGTCAATTGGAAATACCTGCTGATCCTATCAAAGAGTATGATTTGGTCAAAGACCTAGACACCTTTAAACCAAACCTAACATTCCAACAGTTGCTGATGCTGTCTCCCAGTTGTTGCTGAAAAATATTCAAAAGCATCTTCACAAGAAGACGTGGCCTAAGGATTGTTCCCCCAACAACAACAAAGTCCAACAAAGCCTCAAAACCTCTGAAGAAAGTGGATGTGGCTAACGCCTTCCTAGATCCTGGAACCCCAAAGATTAGTGTATGGATAGAAGGATGCTTTATTTCAGATGCATTGATTGATGGAGGCTCATCAGTAAACACAATGACGGATATAACAATGAAAAATCTAGGTTTTCAAGGAATTCAACCTACACAGTGGCTTGTCAGATTGGTAAACCAAAGCAGAATCAAACCGTTGGGCATCCTCTCATACGTAAAAACAACCCTTGTAGGAAGAGACTATTGACTGACATATTTGGTGGTCAAACCAAATTCTTATGGGACCTCATACCCTCTGCTATTGGGAAGACCTTGGATTTTTGAAGTAAGAGCAACGACAGACTGGTTCAAAGGAACCACCCTAACTTTAGGCAGAGGACCCAATAAAGTGGTGTTGACGTTGTATGGATCGCAAAAAGGCAATGGATCCACATCCATCAAAGTCATAAAAGACTCCTCCAATGAAGTAATAGATGGTACATCAGGAGACGAAGAGGCTGTCAAACAAATCTTTCCCAAGAAAACAGAAGCACAGTCCTTAACAGTGGTGGGCAATGTAAGCCAACTACCGAGGGAAGCAAAGTCTTTGTCCATGGGAGAATACCTCCTGCCTCAACCCAAATTGACTTCGGAAATCACCTCTGACAGCGAAATAGAAGCATGGATGTATTGTTCTCCCTGTTACACGGTAGTCATAGAGACAGAAGCAGCGTCAGGAGCAAAGACAGAACCAGAGATAGAGGCAGAAGCAGAAGCAGATATGAGGTCTTCTAGCATAAGAAATTTCAAGGGAACTATAGACAATATAAAATATGATAAATGCATACCTTAGGAGGACCAAAATTGTTGTAGCCTTGATCTCCTTGTCCTTTCTATGGAGAAACACAGTGTCCTCTAGAGATATAGTTAGTATTGTGGATTGTCCTCAAGCCCAACATCAACCACTACCTAATCTAAGATCTCATTAAATACTATTACTATTGATTACTTTTAAAAAAAGATAGTTGTTCATGCTAACATCACAATATATAACAAATATGATAACACTTGGTACTTAGAAAAAAATATAGTATTATGAGCCAAATTTTGAGATGCAACACAAACTTGATCAGAAATATGAAAATTCTTGATGCAATTTTTTTATGTAAGGATTTTAATCATTCCAAGGCCATGCATGAGCTCACAAGGCTCACTCAGATCATTTTGAGTGTAAACATGACTTGGTTCTGGGCTCTCTGGTTAAAGTTATAGCCTTTTTGTTGGTGCAATTTGACCCTGAACCTATAGAAGATACAAGACTATATTGGAATGGTATTTGCACATTGTAAGGTCCAGATCAAATTGCACTAGAAAAGGTCATAATTTCAATTGGAGAGCTTGAAATTGGGTCAAATTTTACATTCAAAATGATGGAAATGGCCTTCTGAAGCTCATCCATCACCTTAGAATTATCAAAATCCTCACTAAAAAAAGTCTACATCAAGAATTTTCATATTTCTACTAGTGTTTTCCTTGCATCTCAAAACTTGGCTCATGATACTATATTTTTCTCCAAGTACTTAGTATTATAATACTCTTTATATATTGTGATGTTAGCTCAAACAACTCTTATTCTCCGAGTAGTTGATGTTACTATTGTATAGGGAAAATAGGAATTGATGTAAAAGCCTCAAAGAACCTTTACTTAGAGGACAATTACATTGAATGAGAACAAATTACATTGAATGAGAACCATTTAGTGAAGATAAATTCCTGAGTGAGTACTTATTTTTCTTCCTTTATTATGCTGGATAAAGTTGTTGCTTTGATAATGTTAACAAAATATTAATATACCATGCAAAACATAGTATGTTATCTTATTAAAAACTTAGTGGGGATATTCAAGACAAATATTTTTGAACCTAAAATCCAATTGTGAAAAGTTCCAGGTATCACTTGTTGTTAAGATTAGGTATTCATCCATTTGATAGAGGAGTGATGCTAGGAGCTTCCATGTGCATTATGTATTTATCATGTTTACTACTTAAGATTATTATATTTGTTCATATATAGCATTTAAAGCTACCTTAGTACATAGTGGAAAGTCTTTAAACATATCAAATCTAAATAAAATGTAATTTCTTCATAGTTGTTGGCTATCATAGTGGAGATAGCATAAGAAAATAGGCATTGCAAGCAAGATTGTGTTATTTTACCTGAACCCTATGTCTCCACATTGCAAGGTTCGAGCTAGCTTAAAAACTAGATTTTGTTAGTTTGCCCTATTTATAAATGTATGTGCTCATTTATGTACAAATTCAAGTTCTATAAGAAAATAAGATAGCAAGCACACCATCTGGTTATATAGAGGGTACCCTCTAAGAGATCTAGAAATTGAATAGGAGATGGGAGATGATGCAAAAGCTTCATAAGATCCTATCATAGAGGTCAATCATATTGGAGAAATAATATTTAGTGATAAAGAGCAATCTCTAGCTATGTTGTCATTTATGGATGAATTTCCTTATTTAAATAAAAATGGCACTCCTAGAGGATAAGAAGATAGCAATCACACCATTTGGTCATGTAGAGCCTTTGTAAGATCCAAACATGAAGAGAACATAGGAGTTGATGTAGAAGGATCAGAGAATCCTATCATATAAGACAATCATATTCGATAAGGAGTTGTTACTGAAGAGCAATATCTAAAAAAGTTGTTTTCCTTCTTTACAAAGTTGGACAAACTTATTACTTTGACAATCTAGAAGAATCATCAATACACCATTCAACAATAATACATCATCTTATCAAATATATTATATTTTATCAAGAGCTCTAAAGCTTTAAGAAAATTATGAACCAAGTACAAGGTCCAAGACTTTTATCCATTATCCATTTAGGGAAGATTCAACAACCAAAGGAGAATTGTAGGGTGAAAGCATGCTACAGTGTACCCATTTAGTAGTGTTTTTAGGGGGGAAATCAAGGATGCTAAACACACTTATAGTACCATGGGAGAAATAATTTCAAAACTTAGGCCAAAATAATAATGGTTTGAATTTGTATGTACATGTTTCTGTCACCTCCCTCCCCACCATGTTACGTTCCTACTGCATAATCTACATTTACACTCTTCTCATCCTCTATATACCAACCTTTGTTCCTCACTCTTTCAACAGACAGCAGCCAGTTCCATCTCGTAGCTCATGTTTCTGCTCTCCTCCTCTCTGTCACTTTCTCCATGCCTCTCCCTTCAACTCGACCCCCTCTCTTTGCCCCTCTGTCTCTCTCAAATCCCTTCCTCTTACTAACATGCCTATTCTTTATCTCATTTACATATATATGTAGATAATAAACAAGTGTCAACAAAGCCATGCATGTCCATGGAATGGTCTGGTGGATATTCAAAGTCCTCTAATAGAAGCAAACCTGGTATTGTCCCCTAACAAGACAATTTCAAAGGTGATTGTCGAGAACATGAAGTCATCACTAGGCATGGTCAAAGATGTGGAAAGTGCAAATAAGCTAGTTGCAAAGAGAGTAGCACTTCATATGGTTGTCAAAAAGAAAATATAGTGATAGGAAAGTTGCTAAAGCCCTTGGTATCCAACCAAGAACTTTGAAGAAACATCATGCTGATGTGCAAGCTAAGAAGTTCAAATGGGTAAGAGAAGGTTGCAAACATAGGATCAATTGCCTAAGTGAAGAGGTTGTTCATTCCATCATTCAGTTTTGGACAAGAAACACAAGGGTGTCTCCAAAAAATAAGGATGCTTATAGGTAGCAAATAAGTTGAGAAAACTAAAAAATCCATCCCTGCCATTATTTAGAGTCACCAAGGTATGTTTACATCAAATATTACTGCCTTCTACATAGTATAACTTACATTTACCTTATTTTTTAAATGAACTATTCAAAAATTAGTTTTTCATGAAATAAATGTTTTTTAAAAGGATTCTTTGATCCATGTCATGTGGATAGCTTTAAGAGATAAATTATCAATGATGATAGTCCTATTAGCACTATATTATAACAACGAAACTCCTATTGATAGTATCAAAGTTTGTCCTCAATAATTCTTGATTTTATTTGTTTTGTTCTAGTGATATAGGTAGAAATCTTAGAGGACGAATGCAATAAAATTGCATGGAGATGTATGTGATTCTCATGTATGGTTTACATAACAAATGCATGGGAAAAATACACTACCCATGTAGCCACCTTTTCTTCGGTGGTCATAATTATAAAGGTTAGCAATATGCCCAAAGGAATGGTCAACTAAGTGGCATAAACTTGCGTGCTTGCTATGAATATATAAGAATTGTCCAAAACCTTTATTTTGTTCTTGTGAGCTTCTCTCTCTCAAGAATGGAGATACAATTTGTAAACAAACTCTAAATTTATCAGGCCTTGGGTATTTAGAATGTATTATTCGAGCTCTTTCCATTGATATATAGTAAGCTACGAGATTCTTCACATTTCAAAAGATTCCAAATTGATGTGATCCCTAGGTTTGACATCCATGGAGGGTTGATGTCACATTAATTTGAAATCTTTTGAAATATAAAGGATCTCATAGCGTACTTTAGATCAACGGAAAGAGCTCAAAGAGAATATTCTAATATCCAAGGTTTGACAATTTGGAGTTTTTTTGCAAAATTTTCATAGTGATCTTATTTTTAGGAAGAGAGAGTGACTCAAACCTCGTAAAAGTCATAAATAGTCCTATTCATATGCTTTGCAACTCCATTTTGGGACGGATTGTAAGGGGCAGTGAGCTTCCTCTTTATCCCTTAGCTGTCACAAAGGCCTAAAAGGATTTTGATACATATTCCCCACCATTGTCATAGCAAAGACACTTTAATGTCTTATTGGTCATATTTTCAGCAAGTGTTTGGAAAATTTTTAACTTATCTAATGCCTTACCTTTATGACGGATTGGATAAACCCATACTTTGCGGGTGGCATCATCAATAAATGTGATAAAATATTTCTTTGACAATGACAACATAATAGTGAATTTACATAGATCATCCAACTCGTCCCAAGTATCCTAATCAATGCCTTTGAGCTTTAAACTCTTGGATTTCAAAGGCCTAGCCTGCTTCTTTTGAACCAATATCTACCATATCTATGTCTTCCTATAGGTGAAGTTTGTGTTATCAAGCTTTTCAATATAAAAAATAGTACTATTATTCAAAGAATTGTTCATATTGACAACATATCAATGTAAAATCCAAGAGAATGGGCTATTGTAAATGATTGTAAATCAATCCCCAAAATTTGCCAAAACAAAGGCAAAATAGGAGGGAATACCCAAGTATGGAGCTATCCACCAATTACAAGCAATAGATTGTAAAATTACAATGTCTATTCTCAAAGATAATGTTGAAAACTATAATTACATAAATGTTGAAATAAAGACAATAATATATATCAATCCAACTATGGGAAAATAGCTAAGAAAGCAAGCTCCCATTGCTAGGAATATCCGAGTAGCAACCAAGATACAAAGAATGTAACCAGCAATGACTATAAGCATAAATCGTCGGTACCAAAGATTTCCACGAACTCAATTTGTCAATAAGCCATACATCCCATAAGCATATATATCATTGCTAAACTACTGATAGAGGTAAGTACCAATGTCCAAAGCATACTAAATCAAAACAACCAACAAGCGAAGGTAACTGCATCCAATAGCATACAAGAGAGCATATATATGAACTAAGAGTTCCATTATCTCAAAGAACCAAGCTCTGCCAAGTAAGTACAAGCATCTTTCTCTAGAAGAAAATCTGAAATGCAAAGTCGGCAAGCAAAGCTTAAGACATTTACATCAAAGCATTTGACGAGCCCAAACGTATTAAAAATATATCGAGAAGCATAAGCGTCATATAAAGCTTCAATATCCATAAGTGAGTAAGCATGAAAGCTTAAAGCAACTAAACAAAGCCTAAATACATCAAATTTAGCTCAAATCCGAGTTCCAAAGCATGTCATAATAATATCTAGCCTCATACATCAATGCTAAATATCACCATAGACATGTAGTATACTCAAAATACCATGTGGGTACAATAGGCATTCAAAGTATGAAGCCCAATGTTATATGCTTGCTATCCAAACTATTATGACAATAATAAGCCTTTGTAAAACTAATCTAGTCAAGCTCAAGATAATGCAAGAAGCATCCCAAAAGCATAACCATACAATCTAGGCATCAAAATAGCATCTCTAAAGCTACAAACATACATTATGAAATTTATTATTTGTTGTGCAAACTGAAACTATTCTATTATATATGAAATAGAGATTGAAAAACTCTGCAAGATCAATTTTTTGAGTGCTAAAATCTATATCTCTCATTATGCTCTTTGTTTTTAGCTATAGAATGCCTAAATCTGATACTGTATGCAAAAGTTATGACTAAAATATGACTGTGCTTTCAAGCTACCATAGATATCCATGACTTCTACAGCATGCTATATATCCACTCAAAATTCATAGAATATTTTCTCCTCAACTCAATAAGCAATTAATAAGACTCAGCTTCGGGAAGCTCCTTGACAAGCCGAGAGCAAGCTAGTGGAACAAAGGAGAAGAAGGAAAGACTCAACAAATACCTCGAGAGGAAGAAACAATGGCTGCCATGAAATCTTGAGTTAAAGCTTTGAATTGAAGCTGAAGCAAAGGATGAAGAAGCTCCTTGAATGGTTGGCTTTGATATGAATTGAAAGATAGAGCCTGAGTGGAAGCACACAAGAAATAGCTAGAACTATGGCAGATGGAGCAAGAGAGAGAGAGAGAGAGAGAGAGAGAGAGAGAGAGAGAGAGAGAGAGAGAGAGAGAGAGAGAGAGAGAGAGAGAGAGAGAGTATATGTGGGAACTCCAATAGTCACAATGTGTGACTAGCCTTTCCTTATTCAATAATCATTGAAAAATAAAGAATAAAGTGATAGTGATGGGCACCTGCCACTTATAGTGTACACATATGCAATCACAATGTGTGAATTAAATATAGGGTAGCATAAGCACCAATGTCTTTACCCCCAAAAATTTACAATTTTTCTGTAGTGAGTTAAACTCAGATTGCATGGCCCTCTTCCAAGAGTGACTATCACCTATGTGTGCATAGCCTCCTCATTGTAGGAAGCTCAGTAGAATTTTTCACCAATGACATAATGCATAGAGGACTCAACATGATCAAGAGGATGTGAGGTTCTGGTAGAGTGTCTTAAAGCCAGCTATGGGGTATGTATTGCATGTCCTCTCTATCTTAGCATCATGATCTTGCACAATAAGTAGATGATGGATCACTATATTATTAGTGCTAGCAAGCGATCTAACTAGGACTAGCCATATTATAGCATGAGGCTCCTCTTGAAAGATCACCTTGCATATCTCAACTACCTACTCTAGTCTCATATACATCTTTTCCTCATGGAATACAACATCATGGCTACAGATAACCTTCTAAGCCTATAGATTCCAAAAGTGATATCCTATCTCACCTACATCACCATATCCAAGAAGATACATTTTCTTGACTTTAGATCTAGCTTTTTGTATTTGTCTTTGGGAATATGGTAGAAAGCCTCACATCCAAATACTCTTAAGTGTGCACATGAGGGAGGTTTAGTTGACCATATCTCCTCTACAACTCTACCACCAAGAGGAGTGGATGGGAATCTATTAATTAAATAATTTATAGTCATAATTAGCTCTCAAAGAAACTACTCAAAATTGAAATTTCAACATGACTAGTCATAAATTTGTAATGAATGAATATGCAATTATAGGCAAACAACTCCCACTACCAAGAATATTTGAGTAGAAACTAGGATGTACAATCCAACTAGCAATGCAAAATAGAGCATAAATCACCAAGGTACCTAATGATGTCAAAGACCTAAGGAGATGAAGATGCAATACCAAATAAAAAACTAGCATGTAAATAAGCCAATTGTGCATATGAGATCTCTAGAGGCAATAGAGATCCACCAATGTGCAACTAACTCACTACATATGAATAGTGAGGCTCAAGTATATAACCAAGCATGGATCCAAAGCCGACAAATCCCTCTAATAGAAGAAAGTACTATGTGTACAAATCAAAGCTAAATCAACCCACAATCATCAATATCTACATAAAAACTGTAGACCATAACTAGTTGACATATATACATAGGCAAGTGAGTGTCTCCCGTTAACTCAAGAGTCCAAGGTCTAAAAAGAGAAGATCAAAGTGCCCCCACAGAAGTAAATTGAAATGTCCACAAGCAAAGGAAAGCTTGGTACATATGTCCATAAGTAAATTGAAATGTCCACAAGCAAAGCAAAGTAATACATCTAGAACCATGTATCCACAATAAGCCTTTAATCCCACAACCAAGAAAACTTCAAAGCAAGGGGCAACTGCAAATATGCAACCATCAAAGCTCAAAACCAAAGCCGAGAGCTCAATATAAGCATATCAGGGCATAATAACTAATATCAAGCATCAATACATCAATATAACATCCCCAAAGCATCTGTAAACATGCAATACATAAGCTTTCATAATGAATGCTTGCTGCCCACAATGTATTACAACAAAGGACCCTTCAAGCACTAAGCTAAACAAGCTCTAATCACTCCAAAAGCCTTTCTCAAGTATCAGTACATTATCCATCATTACAAACTTTCCATATGGGCATCAATAGAGCATAAACCAAGAAAATACTTAATATCCAAATAGTGAATAGTAAACTTCTCCTAAACTTTGATCCAAAATCGCACAAATGGAGATCAAGATGGCACAAAGAAGCTAAGAAGTACCCCTAAAGGTTGGGCGATGAGTAGCAAGAGCTCTAAGAACTAATGGTTGAGGAGGGAGGATCAAGGAACAACCCTAAATTTGTACTACAAATTGTGAGGATATTTTTGGGGCCTTGGCTAACTACTGCAGACCTCAGGGATCACTTGGGGATGCTCAAACATTACTAGGAAGGTCCCAATCAAGGTTGAAAGGAGTGGAGCTGATCCAGGGAGAGATGGGACTAATGTATATCTTATTGAGTGGTTGCCATGGAAGCTAAGTTGAATCTCTCTTCTCAAGCTCAAGTGAATGTTGGTGAAGCTTCTCGAATGCCCACTCTAATACTAGTTGAAAGGTGGAGCAAGAGGTGAGAGTACAAGTAGAAGCAAGAAGATACAAGAGCTGTGAAGGTTCAAGCAAGAGAAACCAAGACAATGGGAACTCCAATAGTCGCAATGTGTGACTTGCCTTCCCTTATTCTATTGTCATAGAAAGAATAAAAGGATAAAGTGACAATGACAAGTACCTACCACCCACAATGTATAGGTATGCAGGCAATAAGTACAAGTAAATGTAGGTAGCTAGGCACATGTGGCCTTTAACCCCCAACAAGTATTTTAGACATTGTTGCAAAGATTTGGCTTGAGGGCTACAAGCCTATTGCTACTCCCATGGAGACAAGTTTGAAGTTGAGCCTTTATTATGTCAGAGGCTAGTATGATGTCTTTCTCTATCAACTCAATATTAGATGCTTTTTTGATGACATGCACTATGAGACTTGAGATTTACTTTATAGTCTAACAGATGAGCTAATTTTATGCATAGCCCAAACACCAAGTATTGATAGATACTGAATTGGATATTTTCCTATTAAAGTAATAAAATAGCTTGGATTGCTTTACCACAAGTGGGATCATTCCTATCAAATTTACATACTTTTTTAGATTTTTACTGGGTTGGTTGTTATGATACCCATGTATCCAAAGTGGTCTTTACTTCATGCTTAACAACCCATGCATATCATGGTTTTTGAGCAAGAAGCAACTTTGCAGCTACTTCTAGTTGTCAAGCTAAGTTTTAAGGCAGCTTTCACAACTATGGTTAAATGTGTTTGGCTCAAATGCCTTTTGGTTGATCTGGTTGTTGGATGTGAGTCTATATCCACCAACTTCATTGACACTTTGAGTGCATTACTAGCTGCATGGAACCTAGTGTTCCATGCTTGCGCTAAGAACATCAAGGTACACTATCATCATGTTGGGGAAAGACTCTTTGTAAGTAGAAGAGATTAGCTTAGCCTTTGTGCCAACATAGGATGACCTTGCAAATATTTCATAAAGGTTTTGCCTTATGATGAGAAGTTTAGAGCTTTTCACAAACCTTTGAGTTTACAATCCTTTGTGGATTGATCATAATCCATTAGGCTTAGGACTTCCCTATACATA
This sequence comes from Lygodium microphyllum, assembly GCF_053477565.2. Lineage (NCBI taxonomy): Eukaryota > Viridiplantae > Streptophyta > Polypodiopsida > Schizaeales > Lygodiaceae > Lygodium > Lygodium microphyllum. Next base: position 30,595 of record NW_028229602.1, on the reverse strand, counting down.
AGTGCCAACTTTTATTCACCACATCACTCCCAAGGGAGATTTGTTGCTTGGCTTTGGTAGTGATATGTGAATTCACTTAGGACCGTCAATGCACTTTTTTCCCTCTTTTTGAGGGTTTTTCCCTTGGCCTTGTATATATACCAATTCTTTCCAAAGTAATTTTAGTCTTGTAAATCTTCTATGTTAATACCTCTCAATACACTATGCATCTTAGATTCTTCTTCTCCAAGTTGTGTGTGCATTCCTATAACCCTAAATCCAATAATAATTATAGTTTATTTCCTAGCTTGTAGTTGTTAAAGACCCTTTGTCACAAAAAAATTATAGATTGTAAACCACTTAAATTTAATGCATGTATATTCAAAAGGATTTATATTTGGTTAAGATTGTTCATGGTTTATGCATGTGGATATTTAATACGAAAGCAATAAAGCTATTAAAAGCAAGTCATTGGTTTTGATCTTGCTCCCATGTGTGCTAAGCTAGATGGGAGAAGCAGACCAATGGGTTTGACCATTAGTATCCCTAATGTTATACAATAAGGTTTTTGTCACTAGGCAAGAGTGGGTGTGCATAATATTGTTAGGTATATGGATATGAGCTAAGCATGCAAAAAAGCCTAACATGCATAATATACTTATTTCTTGAGGGTTAGCGGAGCTAAGAGATGGTTATGAACTAGGTTGCATTAATATAAATACAAGATTGTATGATATGGAAATACATGACTAATATAGAAATGGTCCTACAAACTTGAGGTATAATATGGGGCCGCACTAGCAAATACGTGGATTACCATATACAATTAAGTAGTTGATTAATGAAAATTTTCTATCAAATTATGAAATTATTTAGTAAAAAGTATTATTCCTCTCTAAATTTTGTCCATACATTAAGGGCAACAAGTGAAACCACCTCTTATTATTATAAGGATTACAAAGGCACCAAACTAAGGTCTAAATTTTGGTTAAAATAAATTTTTACATTATGTGTTTAAACTAAAACTAATTAAAAAGGAAAAATAGTACTTTTTAAATTAGTGATTTTTAAATAATTTTTTAAATTAAGTATTTAAAGTTATTTTTTGAAGTAAAAGTAGATTTTTAATGTTTGATTATTAGAGGTGAAATGCTTAAGTTAAAAATTTTGTTGCATTATTTTAATGTTTAGTAGTTAGAAAAATAGTGAAATTTAATTTAATTTTGATTATAAAATCTTTAAACACATATTTATTTTTTTCAAAAGTAACTCTATGTTTTAAATGTGAAAAAGATAGTGTAGAAAGGACTAGCTCTATGTTTTAGATGTGATAGAGATAATGTTTAGACAGGCCTTTAGTAGCAACTCTATTCTGACAAGTTTATTCTTCAAATAGACATGTTTAAGATGAGGAAAAACATGAGCAAAGTATAAATTTACATAATTAACTTGTACATGTATGAGACTCAAAGTACATAATTACATAATAAATTTGTACATGATTAATGCATACACATTTGGAACATAATGTCCACAAACAAAATGAAATGAACTCGTATAATATATAGCAATGCAAAGTACATAGTTAAGTTATATGAGATTGGAATGCAATTAACCTGTATACGATTAGACATAAAGCACATAATGGGAACTACACAATATTTTTTAGATAATACTTTTAAATGTAGAAATAACAATAATTGAGACAACTTTGAAGCAAATAAATTATGTGTATATTTACAATGCAGAAGTCTAAGGTAATTGCAAAAATGTTTTGTTACAAAAAATATACCATGCTACCAAAATGAGGTTTTACTTAATCATATGTCAAGGTTCTCAGCCTTATTATTTAAAAGTATGTAGTACCATCCTACACATTCTCACTAGATAGGCCTTAGGGTAAGCTTGCTAAGGAATTGGTCAAGATTCCACTCATCGTTGAGTTGCTTTTTAAATAGTCCATCTCGAGTAGCCTTGAGCTCTTCTAACAAATGAGCAATATGTTGTTGTGCCTTGTCCTCCTTCTGTGAGAAGCACAACAACTTCTCCTATGAGGTCTTCGAGGAGTTCTTTCAATGATTCCATTTTGTTTTGGAATGCCTCATGTTGCTCTTGTGTCATTGTATTCACTCTAGTACTTGACTCTATCTCTGTGCTGCTGCTTCAACCCTTGAACTAGATGTTCCCAAGCTAGTGATGGGCTCTTTTGCCCCGTTTAGCTTTCTCTTTAGTATATCATATATATAAATGTATTATGCTAGATATAAGGGCAATTGCTTACCATCTAGCATTGGTTTCTTGACTTGTTGACTTCGACAATGCATTTAAGAATAACTTTTGCCAATATGACATATTGGCAATCCAAGGACTTCAACAATGTTGTGTCTTTACAATCGTCAAATTTATGAAATAGTCATTTTGTTAAGAAATGCTTAAAGCGTAGCTTTCTAACCTCCTTCAAACTACATGGAGGTAGATCCTCGCATACACTATTATTACAAGCTTCTAAGAGGTGAAAGGGACCAGCTTGTCCTAGTGTTCTGAAACTATTGTTCATAATTACATGTACTTCCTATGGATCAATGTGGTTGACTTGGCCATGAGTCTATCAAAACATAACGAATAATTTTAGAAAAGTTAACACATTAATGTTGATGGTTATGGATCATGATTCACAATTAAAATAATCCATACAAGTTATTATTAAATATTTGTAACATGAGATTTTATATCAAATTTTAAAGACTTAAGGAAGTACACCTTGAATAAAAAGAACTCAAGGAACTTAAGGAATGAAAACAGGGAATAACAAGAATAAAGTCAACGTGAGATGCCAAGCCATTGCCCCATTTGAATCAATTAAAATGTACTCACACATCATTGTTTAGGCATATATTACTATATTCATTAATCTAACATGTTCACACATAATTGTTTAGGCATATATTACTATATTCATTAATCTAACATGTTCACACATCATTGTTTAGGCATATGTTACTATTTTCATTAATCTAACATGTTCATACATCATTGTCTGGGCATAGACCACTATATTCATTAATCTAAAGCATGTTAATATATGGTTTTATGTGGTTATCATTGTCTTGGAGCAAGCTAATGAAGTGTTTGGGAGGAACAACATTTGTATCCCTCTTGGAGTTAGCTACATCATGTGAGTATTAGAGGCCCCTCAAACTATGCAAGGCAAATCCTAAAGAAAGAATGATATCAAGACGATGAAAGTTAATATGCATGCTTTCTAATACAGCATGCACATGTAATAGGACCTCTCCATTCTAGTGCTAGAAGTCTTTTGTCGCTTATGTCACCTCTAGAAATCCTAAATCCAATAATGACTATAGTTTATTTTTCAACTTGTAGTTGTGAAAGACCCTTTGTGATAGAAAATTGTGCTTTGTAAACTGCTTAAATGTAATACATGTGTATTCAAAAGGATTTATCTTTGGCTAAGATTGTTCATGGTTTATGCATGTAGATATACGATACAAAGGCATTAAACCTCATTAAAAGAAATTACTTGTTTATGGTCTTATTTCTATGTGTCCTAAGCTAGATGGGAGACACAGACCAAAGGGTTTGACCATTAGTGTCCCTCATGTTACACAGTAATATTTTTGTCACTGAGTAAGGGTGGGTGTGCATAACATTGTTTGGTATATGGATATGAGCTAAGCATGCAAAAATGCCCAACGTACGTAGTAGACTTATTTCTCAAGGGTTAGAGGAGGTGGGAGATGGTTATGAACTAGGTTGCATTAATATAAATACAAGACTTGTATAATATGGAAAATACGAGACCATTATAGAAAGGGTTGTAAAAACTTGAGGTATAATATGGAGACACATTAGCAAATACTTGGATTACCATGTATGATTAAGTAGTTGATTAGTGGAAAGTTTCTTCAAAAGATAAAATCTTTAGTAAACAAGAATATTATTTTGTAAATTTTGTCCACACATTAAGGGGTGCATGCCTGACCTAGCTTTGATTATAAAGGGATTGCAAAGGCATCTATCTAAGGTCTAAATTTTGGTTTAAACAACTTTACATACAAATATTTTTAAATTATTAAAATTATTTATTAAGTTGAGTACTTAAAGTTTATTTTTTGCAGTAAATGTAGATTTTTAAGTGTTTGATTATTAGAGGTGAGATATTTAAGTTAATATTTTTATTAGATTAGTTTGATTTTTAGTAGTTAAATAAAATCATGAAATTTATTTTAAATTTAATTACAAAATATTTAAACTTATATTTACATTTTTCAAAACAACTCTCAATTTTAAATGTAAAAAAGATAGGGTAGAAAAAGGGCTAACTCCATGTTTTAAATGTGAAAGAGATAGTGTTAAAAAAGGAATGTACTAACAACTCTAGTTTGATGAGTTTATTTTTCAAATGGACCTATTTAAGATGGGAAAAAGATGGGCAAAGTGTACAATTATTGAATTAACTTGTACAAGTGTGAGACTCAAAGTATATAATTACGTAGTAAATTTGTACATGATTAATTCAAACACAATCGGAACACAATGTCCATGATTGAAATGTAATGAACTCATACCACAACAACATGATGTACACAATTAACTTGCATAAGATTGAAATGTAATTAACATAACAATGAAAGTTAGAAAAGTTAACACCTTAATGTTAAAAGTTATGGACCATTATTTGATTAAAGTCATAATTAAAATAACCCATACAAGTCATTATTGAATATTTATGGTATTAGATTTTATATCAAAATTTAGAAAACTTAAGGAATAAAAACATTAAATAACAAGAATAAAGTTAACTCAAGATTCTGACCTTTGCTTCATTTGTAATAATGAAAATTTATCACACATCATTGTTTGGGCATAGACCACTATGTTAATTAATCTAACATATTCACACACCATTGTCTAGGCATAGACTAGTGTATTCATTAATCTAAAACATGTCAATGTATGGTTTTATGTGGTAGAAAAATCTCTCAATGTGCTCAAACATCTATAAGACTCATCTCTACTTAGGCTAAGCTACAATTTCTATCTAGGAACTCATAAAAATGTTGCATGTTGTTGCTAGGTCCATGTGGTAAGCCTAGTGGTAAAAGCTTCTTTACAATAGAGTCAATGGAGTAATTTTCTTGGTTTACATGGAATGGTGGGAGATTGGTTGACAAATATCTAGGATCACATGCCTACAAAGGTTGCATAAATATCCAAGCACTAGTTTGTTGGTCAAGGAGGACATGTAGCTTGCGTATTGAATGATGTTGTGATGCTCCAATCGATGACCGTAATGAATGGTTTCCTTAATGTATTGGCAAACATTCTTTATATAGAAGTGGTTATGAAGCAATTTTTTGTTATGCAATACATTCATTGTGTTCATGAAGCCATACACTAAGGAAAATGCATTATCTTGAACTCAATTGCACCAATCGTCATCATCTTTGAGCAATCTAATGAAGTGTTTGGGAGGAATAACATTTGTATCCCTCTTGGAGTTAGATACATTATCCTATGTTGGAGATTTTAGCCATTCGAAAGATGAAATATGAGTATTGGAGGCCCCTTAGACTATGTAAGGCAAATCCTAAACAATGAATGATACCATGATGGTGAAAGTTAATATACATGCTTGCTAATGCAGCCAATATCTGTATTGGAACCTCTCCATTTTGGTGCTAGAATTATTTTGTCGCATATGTTGCCTTTAAAAATCCTTCATTTTCTTTACTCACTACTCAAACCATGTACCCATCATTGCCAAGTGGAGATTTTCTTTTGTGATTAACTTGACCCGCAAATAAAAGTTTCATGGTCGGGCAAGGTGGACAAAGTTGCTTATGTGACTAGATGTATGGAACTATTGATGCTCCATTGTGAGAGCTTATTGCTTCTTGGCTCTCCACTTCAACACTTGCTTTACATGGCACGATACATTCCTCAAGTGGATATTCCTCATGAAGGAATTCTCCAACTTGGAAGATAAGACTCCTTTGAGGACTTCTTTATTGTATAGAAGATGGAAATTGTTCAACAACTAGAGGGATAGGGATGATGGGACCTCTCTTCTTGTATTCTCTTCACAAGTTTGTTGCTAGTTATAACATATTTTTTTACACTTGGAATAGAAGATTCAATATCTTCTAGGACCATTTCTCTAGTGATGTTTCCTAACATTAGTTGAATTTTATATACGAATCGAGGTCGGATCATGGTCATTTGGATGAAGCTAATCTAATGATACCTTTCTTAGTAGCATTGACCAGCTAAATGATGTACGTTGGGGGTAAAGGCACATGCGCCTAGCCACCAATACATTACTATACCGATAGTACTTGCACACATGTACATTGTAGGTGGTAGGCACCTGTAACTATCACTTCATTCTTTACTCTTTTAGTGATGTTTGAATAAAGGGAAGGTTGGTCACACATTGTGACTATTGGAGTTCCCACATCTTGTATCTCTCTCCCTGTCTCTTACTGTTGCCCCTTCCACCATAGCTCTTGCTTCCCCTTGCGTGTTTCCACTCTTGGCTCACTCCTACAACTAGTATTAGAGCTAACAATTGGAGATTCTTCATCCTTTGCTTCAGCTTAGATTCAAAGCTTCAACTCAAGGTTTCATGGCAGTCATTGTTTCTTTCTCTTGAGATATGCATTGAGTCTTTCCTTCTTCCGACTTGTTCTAGCTAGTTCCACGCTTGTTGAGGAGCTTCCCAAGGCTTAATTGAGTCTTGTTTAGTGCTTATTGAGCCGAGAAGTAGCCATTTTATCCATTTACAAAGTATGTTGTAGAAGTCATGGACAACTATGACAACTTGACAACACTGTCATATTTTGGCAATAACTTTTGCATATAGTATCAAATTTAGATGTTCTATAGCTAGAAATGAAGAGTGTAATGAGAGCGAAAAAATTGGGCACTCATAGTGTTAATTTTGTGCAAATTTTTGCTCTCTATTTCACACAAAACAATACTGTTCTGGTTTGGACATCAAATAGTATATTCCATAATGCATGTTTGACGCTTCGAGGATGCTATTTTGCTTTCCGAATGGTATGGTTATGCTTTTGGGCTGATTTGAGCACACATTTGGATCAATTTTCTCAAAGATTTCATTGTTGTAATAATAGGGGTGAATGTCATTTATCTGGAAAAAGGATATGCCTCTTGTCACTTGATGCTTCTAGGGCTTAATATTGATGCTTGAATGTTCGTTTGACACTTAGGGGTGCTTGACACATGTCTTAGAATGATTTTGGGCTTTGATTGAGTTCGCATTCACTGAATTTTGACCATCATATCCTTGTTGTTCATAGTGCACAACAAGTTGTTGTCTAATAAAGATTTTGCTCATTATGCTTTGAAGCTACTCAAATACTACATATTGGATATACTGACACTTTGGTTGCTATGTATATCTATAGATATGTTTATAAGATGCTCCTAAGCTAAGATTGGAGCTTGGATGCTTTGACATCGGTTGTCATTCATATCCTTGGATGCTACTTGGACACTACAATCAAAGTCTTGCAAACTACTTGGGTTCAATGCCTTTTGGATTGTGCATTGGCACTTGAATATACTATTGAGCATTTGGTTTATGCAGCTGAGCAATGAGATAGTGGTACTCATTGTGACATGTATATGCTCTCTTGATATTTATTGGACGCAGTTACCCTATCATGGCCTGACTTGATTTCCTGGCTTAGACATGGTACTTATGCATGTTAGGGTATTGTTAGTGGCATTTATGTGCTTCTAGGTCACGTATTGAGCTTTGCTCAATGGGTTGTGCATCTGGTAGTTCTCTTTATTACCCTTGAGACCTACCCTTGCATGACGTCTATGCCTATTGCATATATGGTTTTTGACACATGGCACTTGTGATAGTTTTCGATGCCGATTATTCCTAGCTTCTTCCTTCTTGGTTGCTCAAAATTGGTTGTTGGCAAATTGTTGTAGTTTATTACATCAGTATGTCATTTCAGTTTTATGCATTCTATTTGAGGGCAATCACCTGGACTTGACAGCCTTTTTCTTACAATTGTGGACAGCTCATTACTTTGGCAGTATCTTTTATTTTTTGCTTAGCAGTGGCTTTGGGACTGATTGGTAGCTAAGGGTTCCAAGCATGAATATGGTGTTGACTTCAATGAAGTCTTTTCTCCTATGGTCAAAACCAGAACCCTATGCTTGATACTAGCATTGGTTGCTTAGCTAGATTTGGACCTTTATCAGATGGATCTAAAGATGACTTTTTTACATGGGGACTTTTATGATGAGATCTATAAGTAACAGTCTAAGGACTTTGAAGAAAAAGGCTAGGAACACCTAGCGTGTGAGTTGAGAAGGAGCCTTTATGGTCTTAAGTAGGCACCTAGGGAATGATACCACAAATATGATGCTTTTATGTATTCACAGGGATATAGCTATAGTGCTATGGATCCGTGTTTATATAGGAAGAAGGTTGGTGATGGCAACTTTATGATTTGGTATACTCTATGTGGACAATATGCTTATTGCTAGGAGAGCTCATGATGAGCTGAATACCTTAAAAATGTAGCTCAAGAAGAGCTTTGAGATAAAGCACATGGGACATGCCTCGCACATTCTTGGGATACGCATCACATGCGATTGCTTTAAGGGACTCCTTTATTTCTCATAGAAGGAGTACACATCATGATTGTTGGAGTTCCCATATCTTTTGTGTGTGTCTTTCTCTCTTGCTCTTTCTCCTTTCACCATATTTCTTACTTCCGCTTGTGTGCTTCCACTTCGGGCTCACTCCCTTCAATGCACAAAAATCTCATAAGTATCATTGGTATGAAAGTGGCCTACAAATACATTTTTTTGCATGTTGGCCATAACCTTGATCACTCAACTCATGAAAGCTTTCTACTCTTGTTTAGTTAGTGATTGTTTCTTTCACTTTTCACTAATGTGTATCATAGAGACCTCACATATAGACAAAAAATTAAGTTATATTTAAAATAAAACACAGATATTTATAGTCATTTTTATCTACTTATTTATTATTTTTATATGATAATCATATTTTTACAAAGATTGAATGGTTAAATTCACTATTTTAAGCTAATCGTTCGTGACCATGTAAGCTAATAATTTGTGATTAATATATGTGGGTGTCCACATCATCATTGATATGCGATGAGTACTAAATTTCCCACCCTAGATATATCACATGTTCACAACATTTATTTCTAATCCTTGGATATTTCTAACCTAAGCA
>NW_028229602.1:0-21236 GCF_053477565.2 Lygodium microphyllum | reverse complement strand
TGGATGATATGCTGATAGTAGCAGGGAAAGCTCATGATGAGCTAGATGCTCTTAAGGCTCAGCTCAAGAAGAGCTTTGAGATGAAAGATCTAGGACAGGCCTCTCACATACTTCATATGCGCATTAGACGCGACAGACATCAGGGACTCCTCTACTTGTCACAAAGGGAGTACATTCATAAAGTCCTTGAGCACTTCCGCATGCAGGACGTAAAGCCTATTGGCTATCCATTGCCTTCTTATGTGAAGGTATCACAGGCTGATTGTCTGTCCGCAATGGGCAGTCTTATGTATGCCATGATGGCCACTCATCCAAATATTGCCTTTGCAGTTGGTGTTGTGGCACGCTATATGGCTACACCTGGCAAGAAGCATTGGGATGCCATGAAGGGTGAGACCCCCTGATGAATGACACAATCAAGAGGCAAGCACTAGAACGAGTCCAGAGGTATGTGAGAAGAGAGAAGACAAAATTCAAGGCCAAGAATAAGCTTGCAATAGAAGCCTCCTTTGATACCCTAAATATTAGAATTCAAAGAGAAAGAGATAGACAAAAGCACAAGCACTAAGGGTAGCAGTCATGCTCCCTGTTCATCCCATTTCTTCAACACTCTGAAGTCAACGATGTACTACACACATAAAAAGATCAATAGACCTAGATGTAATCATGGTTAAGCCAGTGTGACTTAATCTTATTCAACTAAGGTAAATCTATGAGCTTGAACCTCAACACTCCCCCTCAAGCTCAAGTGAGGTACTTCACTCCAAGTAGCTCTCTGAAATGCACAAACTTATCTTTACCCAATGACTTGGTAAAGATACCTGCAACTTGGTCTTCTATCCTCACATGGGCTAAATCAATGTCACCTGCAATCACTTTTTCTTTGATAAAGTGATAGTGTCTTCAATGTGCTTAGTCCTAACATGATAGACATGATTACTGGCTAGGAGCGCCCTACTCATGTTGTCACAATAGAGTGTGACAGGCCGGACTTTCTGCATGAATTGGCTAATCAGTCCAACTGAATAGCTAAGATCCGGTCTAGTAATGGTAAGGTGAATCGGGCTACCCACCATTTGTCTATACATAGTGACATTCTCAATCTCATGTCCAACATCTGCAAGTAGCTTAACATTTTGTTCCGATGGAGTGCTCAAAGACTTGCAATCCAATATACCATACTTCGTTAACATGTCTTGTGCATACTGCTTCTGCAACAACCAAGTACCATGAGGTGTAGAGACAACCTCAATCCCAAGAAAATACTTCAGTTCTCCCAAATCTTTGACTAAAAATTCAACATGTAACATTTCCTTAATCTCTCCAATTCATATAACATCATCACTTGTAATGATTAAGTCATCCACATAGATGACTAATATCACATAACCAGCCCTTGTCTTCTTTGTGAATAGGCTATGGTCAATCTTGCCCATAGTGAAACCAAGTTTCTATAAGCATGCATTTATCTTAGCATTCCAAGCTCTAGGTGCTTGCTTCAGTCCATATAATGCTTTCTTTAATCCACACACACGTGTAGGAAAATCTGGATGTACATAGCCCTCGGGTTGATCCATGTATACTTCCTCAACCAAATCACCATTGAGAAAAACATTCTTTACATCCATCTGATACATACTCCATTGTTGAATGTTGAAATGACTATCTAGATTTTTTGATTGATTTTTGTTGTTTTTTAGGCCTGAATGGTTGATTTTTGATGGATTTTGAGTGATGTTTAGTTGTTTTGGAAGTGTTTGAAAGTGTTTTTGGATGATATTGATTATGTTTTGGAAGCTCGTGACGATTCTTAGTAGAAATATGAGGCTATGTGATGTTCTGATAGGTTTTGTTAAGGTTCTGATTCGTTCTGATACCTTTTGTTTAGCTTTTGTTTTGTTTTGATTTTCTTTTGTATGAAGCATAGATTAATGATTAATGAATGTTGAGGTCTTTTGAAAGCTTATTGAATAGTTTTTGATAGTTTGGGATGGTTTTAGTATGAGTTATGAGGTTCTGATGTTCTCTGATGACCTTGTGTTAACGCTTTGTAACCTTCTATAGAGCCTCTGTTTTTGTTCTGTTCTGTTCTGTAGATCTTTTGTAAGTGTTCTGTGATATGAGGGTGTACTTTGGGAAAGTTTTCTAACTTTTGGAAAGGATGAATCTAAGTTTAGAAGAGCTAAAACAAATGGAAGAAGTAGCCACTAAAGACTGAAGTGAAGTGACAGTAGTGAGCTATGAAGAGACACTATAGTGGCTCTAGTGCCCTTTCATATCAGCCATGCCTCTTGGGAGGTGCATCCACGACCGAAGAAGGATTATTGAGAGTGATTATTGAGTATTGTAATGAGGAGATGATGTACTATTGATTGAGAGAGAAAGAGAGAGTCAGAGAGTCAATTCTATCAAAATAATGTATCTATCTATGAGAGATTGAGAGAGAGAAATATGAAGACAATGAAGATGAATACTATGTGATTGTTTCCATTCAAAAGTAGTGTTTCCTTTTGTGTTTCTTGTTTTATTGATAAATTCTATGAAGATGTTGAAGATTATGGTTGATTCTATTAAATCTATGGTGGCCACAAAGCACTTCATGCATTTCTTTTGGTATGATCCATGATGGGCTTGACCTTTGCGTAATGCTCCTTCCAAGTGATTCCTCCATGCTTATTGCTTTCTTTCCAAAAGTGCTATTGAGGAGTGTGTACAAGAAGCGTTTTTTTTTTTTTTTGCAACCTCCAATTCTATTCCACATAGTCCACTTGGTCCTCTTTTTGTTGTGGGTATATATCAAGTACCAATGTTTCTCCTCCATTACCACCACCACATCTTACTCACCCCCTCCTCACATCAATACCACAACCAACAATGCCACCAACATAGTTTCTTTCTCCCCTCTTTTTAACTACCTCACCTCAAGTGATAATCCCTCTCTCTCTCCCTCCCTAACTCTCACACTCACCATTCCTCCTTCACACACACACACATACACACACACACACGTTGGAGATCCATGATATGCATCTCCCTCAAGTGCTAATTCCTCTCTCTCTCTCTCTCTCTCTCTCTCTCTCTCTCTCTCTCTCTCTCTCTCTCTCTCTCTCTCTCTCTCTCTCTCTCTCTCTCTCTCTCCATTTCTCCTTCACACACACACACACACACACATGTTGGGGATCCATGATATGCATCTCCCTTTCTTCTCACACACACACTCTCTCTCTCTCTCTCTCTCTCTCTCTCTCTCTCTCTCTCTCTCTCTCTCTCTCTCTCTCTCTCTCTCTCTCTCTCTCATCCCCAAAACTCTCTCTCTCTCTATAATAATGCATTTGTAGTTCTCTCTCCTTAACTTTCTCACATCACTAAATTAACCTTATATGTTTATTTTTTATAATATTATCACAATGCTAGTGGCTCAATTATGCATACACAAGTGATATCACACACATATGCATTCACATCCCTTCTCTCTCTCAATTCTTTGCATGTATTCTATAATTACATCTTGATGTATTAGTACTTCAATTGTGTAAATATAAGCAAAACCACGTACACATACACATACCCTTACATAGTTCTCTCTCTTACTCTCTTTTCCTCATTTAATTAGACTTATGTATGCATTGAAGTTATGTATCTATTTACAATAGGCCCAAGCACGGGGGTGCACAAGCACATGCGCACGTGCATGCGCGCGTGCATGCACACACACACACACATGTTGGGGACCCATGACATGCATCTCCCTCTCCTCTTCTCCCTTAATAACACACACACACACACACACACTCTCTCTCTCTCTCTCTCTCTCTCTCTCTCTCTCTCTCTCTCTCTCTCTCTCTCTCTCTCTCTCTCTCTCTCATTTATCATCTTCCCCCTCTCTGTAACAATGAATTTGTAGTCTTTCTCCTTTACTTCTTTACATCACCAAATTAAGCTTATGTGCTTATTTTTTATAATATTATCACAATATTATTGGTTCTAGTGTGCATACACAAGTGCATTGAAGTTATGCATCTACACACACACACACACACACACACATGAGGACCCATGACATGCATCTCCCTCTCCTCCTCAACCTCAATAACACCCTCTCTCTCTATCTCTTTTTCACCCCTAACTCTCTCATTTATCATCTCCTCCTGCTCTCTCTAACAATGAATTTGTACTCTTTCTCCTTAACTTCTTTACATCACTACATTAAGCTTATGTGCTTATTTTTTATAATATTATCAAAATATTAGTGGTTCAATTGGGCATCCAAAAGTGATATCACATTCATATATACGTTTGGATTTTTCCTCTCTCTCAATTATTTGCACGTATTTTATAATTACATCTTGATGTATTAGTACTTCAATTGTGTATATATGACCAAAACCACATACACATATATGTACACTTATACATTCCTCTCTCTCTTTCTCTTTCTCTCTTTCATCCTCATTTGATTAGGTTTATGTATGGATTTAGAACAATAAAACTTGCAATTGCTTCACAATCTGTGTAAAATGTAGCTCCATATTGTCTCGTTACATGTATCCGTTATTCCTTCCAAGATTGTACCATTTAACACTCCACACTTCAACAATCAAATATTTTGATACACTAATATGTTTCACATTATACTTCATAAACTTACTATAAAAAGTATACTAAATCCACAACTACATTTGCAAGATAGTGAACTATTGTGCACAAAGAAAATGTATATATTTATTGCAAACATCAAATATAAATCCAGCTCCATTGGTGAAGGCTGGAATGAATGATCTCTAACAAACTCCTAGACTCACCCATGAGAACTTGCTAGCTCAGTCAAATAGGGAAGTATATGTTCCAAGAGAATGATATCCATGGGATTTCCCTCAAATGTAGGTGGATCTATAAAGAAGGTAGGTGGGTTTTTTTGTATATTCTCTACTATGATGATGCGTGAAGATTTGTTCTTTTCCTTGTTTTGGTCATCAAAAGAATGAAACAAAAGCTTGTTGATGTTACAAGATATATTTTCTTGCACTAGAAACCCATTTTCCTTGGTGTTCCTCTTGGGACTCCATGTTTTTGGTGCGCAGTCGGGGAAACTTGCCATCAACAAGTATCAGAAGAGGCTGAAAATGAAGGAAATGGCATTGCCAAGAAGAGGAGAATTCAATGGATGCTTGCAAAGTTCCTTCTTCCACTGAAGAGTTGGAGATTCTTATTGCCAAATCCACTTTCTACAAGAATTTCATCCCACAATGGCAAAAAAATATTACCATCATGATGCAAGCTTTATGTGGTGGACTAATTCCTCTTCTTGTTAAAGCAACTAAGACATGCATCTTGGTGGCAAATTGTTTGGGAACAAATTGAAGTGCAGAAACACAGAGAATCACCATCCATGGAAGATTTGGCATTCATTGAGAAGTTTCCAGACATCATCAAGTGGGAGGTCGTGAAGAAGCTTCAGGAGTCATGGTCTGTGGAGGTTCACGGAAACAAGAAAGAAAAGAGTTGGAATTTATTCATGGATGCTCAACAACAAGATACGTGGGATGCTTGGTTTTTTTGACAATCTTCTGTTTATCCAATTAGCAACCCACTGGAAGTTGATAGACAGAGTGTTCTTTACAATATACACTGTTGGAACCCTCAGAAGCTGGCATTATTATGATGATGGCACAACAACGATCCTAAGAAGAATGAGTTTTGATACTTTCAGAACAAGATATCTCCCCCTCTGTAGTGGTTTGAAAGCTGAATTCAGAGATGTTGAAAATAAGGAAGTAGAAGAGATGTTGGCCAGAGATCCTCTAGAGACTGAAGTCTCCCTCTGATTCTATTCTACTGAGTACAGACCAACTGTTTGGAGCCAACCCCCTGATGAATGACACAATCAAGAGGCAAGCACTAGAACAAGTCCAAAGGTACATGAGAAGAGAGAAGGCAATAATCAAGGCTGAGAATGAGTTTGTAGCAAAAGCCTTATTTGACGCCTTAAAAGCGCTCTTTATGGAAGTCCCCATGGCGACTCAAGGTCCCCTTCCTAGTAAGATTCGTCCTAAAAATATTGATGACATGCTAGCAAATGTAGTCCCACTGCCAATTTTTAAGGGAGAGTACAATGAAGACCCTAATCTTCATGTAGCAGAGTTTATGATAGTATGTGTGGCTAACAATTCCAGAACCCCCGAGCATTGGCTAGCAATCTTTCCTACCACTTTCAAGGGTGTGGCATTTCAATGGTATGAGAGACAAGCAACATGAACTTTTGGCATATGGGACGACCTGAAGTTGGCTTTCCTCACTAAATTCAGGTGTGAAGGTTTTGAAGAGCGGATGCGAGAGGAGTTCATGAACCTGAGTCAGTCCTATATAGAAAGAGTAGAAGCTTATGTCTCACGAATGGAATCCATCCTGAAGAGATGGATCGATCATCATTTGGATGAAGGCATCTAGAAAGGAGTATTCCTTAAAGGCCTACAACCAAAAGTTTGCAAGTTCGTGGAATTGAGAAGACCAGTCAATCTGCAAGCTGTAGTGGAAGGTGGAAGACTGTATGACAAAGTTGAAGCAAGGCTATCAATGACCCCAAGAAGAGGAGTCTTACCTCCTCCCATGCCAGGAATGGTATACCCACCAAATGCAGTTTCAGGGGCAGTTCCCTACCCCTATCCCCAGATGCAAATAGTACCGCAGTACAATGCACCTAATCCACAGTGACTAGAAATGACAATGCCTCAAATGATGGTTCAACCACAACAACATTGGCCTCAAACTGTCCCTCCAATGGTGACTCAACAACAGTGAAATCCTATCCACTAGAATCAACAACCCCAAGTCTCAATAGGAGCTCTGAATCAAAACCAGAACAGAGGACCTCCTGGATTAACCCAACCTATGTATACAGTAATGACAGAAGCTTTTCAAAACCCTACTACAAGTACTTCAGGAGATGAAAATCTGAAGGACTGCATATCTAATTTAGTCGCAAGTATTAAGAAAGAACTTATGGATGTAATTGTAGAACAACTATAGACATTGAAGGTGAATACACTCAATATATCCACTCCTGTGGGAGGTAGGAGAGATGTGATGCATTCAAATACATGGTGTGGAAAGTGCCATCAAGCAGGACATTTAGCAACTCAATGTACCCAAAAACCAACCATTCTTAGAGCCTTCTTTTCATATTGTTTGAGGAAGAACCATACAGAGAATATATGCTCTCTGAAAGAGATGCACAAATGAAGACAGAAAGATGAAAATGCAAGATTCAACTTGCTAGAATCCAAAATGACAATGCAGGACATTAGACCAAAGCCTAGGGAGTTTGGTCCTAATTTTGGTCCAAGGAGGTTTCCCTCTCAAAGTTACAGAGGACAACAGTCTGCTGGCAGTGGTCAAAGATCAGAGATGGAATGTTACAAATGTGGAGAAAAGGGGTATATCTCACTGAATCGTCCAACCCTAGAAGATTTGTGGATTACAAGCCCTTATGCAGTCGATGCAAAGGAGGTCATACTGCAAAAGATTGTCCAAGTCCAACCCCTATGAAATCTACTTCTGATACCCAATAGAAGACCCAAGAACCTGCTTCCAATTTGGTGGAATTGGAAGTGGCCACAATAATGCGAGCAAAGAAAGGAGAACCCGTAGTTCCAAAAGAGAACGTTCCTTCTGCCAAGACTGTAAAGTTCAACCTCCCTCGAGAACAACAAAACAATGCACTCCAAACTAAGGAAGTAAATAGCACTACAAAGCCATAGGGAGCTACAGAGACAGTTGAAGAGACAGTGATGCCAGGAGGCATATTTCACGGTGGATTCCGTGCCATGGTGGATTCCGTGAGGTTTTACGGTGGATTCCGTAAACTCTGTTGACCGGGGCTCATACACAAAGTGGATTCTTTGTGCGAGAAGTTGATGGGGATGCCTATCCTTTTCGGGTGTTTCATTAATTTAGTGTGCACATAGGTGATTCCATAGTGGGTGATTTCGCAAAATACATATTAAATTAATAAACGTTTATGAGTTTAGAGTGCGTACTTGTGATAAATTAAGGTTAGGATTGATTTCTAACCAGTTGATTTATTTATGTAGTTGAAGACTGCTAGATATTCACTTTTGTCGGTTTAATTGTATTATTTTACTAACGATTGTGAATGCTTCAGTTGATGTGTAGAGATAGCAGCAGTGGCAGAGGAAAGCATTGGAGGATAGCGTGTATTCGAGTTGTCACTTATATTTTGATGGGCGCATACCTTAGGCATGGCGCCTATATTTTGTCGCGCCTATTTATTGAGGCGTTGGATATTTATTTATTATTTTGTATGCACATGGGCGCACGATTATGATATTTGTATTTGGACATTGTATTCGGTATGCCTGACTCTTTGGGTGCCGGCCCATTAGCTTTATTTCTATTTTGTGCTAAAGCAAACTCAAAAGCCAAAAGCGTGCTATTTTGTAATTTGGGCTATTATTTGAGCTTGAAGATGATTAATATATAAAATACATGCTTTGTGAAGCGCTCACACAAGGCATGGGGAGATTGCACCCAATTGGTCTCTTGTTCATGTCGTGCATGCTTTCTACCTTGAGTTTTGTGCAAAAAGTAGAGTTCTTTTGTTCTTGGGGACCTTCCGGCATTCACTATGCGAGCATACAGCATCCGATTTGCGCACCAGACAGGACCAGAGGTCCAAGAAATAGAGGATGCGGAAATACCTCCTCATGAAGAAGAAACACATATGTTGCCACTCCTAGAAGAAAAAGGGAAGATAAAAGTAGGCCTTGCCTCTATTTCCAAGTCAATTGGAAATACCTGTGGATCCTATCAAGAGTATGATTTGGTCAAAGACCTAGACACCTTTAAACCAAACCTAACATTCCAACAGTTGCTGATGCTGTCTCCCAGTTGTTGCTGAAAAATATTCAAAAGCATCTTCACAAGAAGACGTGGCCTAAGGATTGTTCCCCCAACAACAACAAAGTCCAACAAAGCCTCAAAACCTCTGAAGAAAGTGGATGTGGCTAACGCCTTCCTAGATCCTGGAACCCCAAAGATTAGTGTATGGATAGAAGGATGCTTTATTTCAGATGCATTGATTGATGGAGGCTCATCAGTAAACACAATGACGGATATAACAATGAAAAATCTAGGTTTTCAAGGAATTCAACCTACACAGTGGCTTGTCAGATTGGTAAACCAAAGCAGAATCAAACCGTTGGGCATCCTCTCATACGTAAAAACAACCCTTGTAGGAAGAGACTATTGACTGACATATTTGGTGGTCAAACCAAATTCTTATGGGACCTCATACCCTCTGCTATTGGGAAGACCTTGGATTTTTGAAGTAAGAGCAACGACAGACTGGTTCAAAGGAACCACCCTAACTTTAGGCAGAGGACCCAATAAAGTGGTGTTGACGTTGTATGGATCGCAAAAAGGCAATGGATCCACATCCATCAAAGTCATAAAAGACTCCTCCAATGAAGTAATAGATGGTACATCAGGAGACGAAGAGGCTGTCAAACAAATCTTTCCCAAGAAAACAGAAGCACAGTCCTTAACAGTGGTGGGCAATGTAAGCCAACTACCGAGGGAAGCAAAGTCTTTGTCCATGGGAGAATACCTCCTGCCTCAACCCAAATTGACTTCTGAAATCACCTCTGACAGCGAAATAGAAGCATGGATGTATTGTTCTCCCTGTTACACGGTAGTCATAGAGACAGAAGCAGCGTCAGGAGCAAAGACAGAACCAGAGATAGAGGCAGAAGCAGAAGCAGATATGAGGTCTTCTAGCATAAGAAATTTCAAGGGAACTATAGACAATATAAAATATGATAAATGCATACCTTAGGAGGACCAAAATTGTTGTAGCCTTGATCTCCTTGTCCTTTCTATGGAGAAACACAGTGTCCTCTAGAGATATAGTTAGTATTGTGGATTGTCCTCAAGCCCAACATCAACCACTACCTAATCTAAGATCTCATTAAATACTATTACTATTGATTACTTTTAAAAAAAGATAGTTGTTCATGCTAACATCACAATATATAACAAATATGATAACACTTGGTACTTAGAAAAAAATATAGTATTATGAGCCAAATTTTGAGATGCAACACAAACTTGATCAGAAATATGAAAATTCTTGATGCAATTTTTTTATGTAAGGATTTTAATCATTCCAAGGCCATGCATGAGCTCACAAGGCTCACTCAGATCATTTTGAGTGTAAACATGACTTGGTTCTGGGCTCTCTGGTTAAAGTTATAGCCTTTTTGTTGGTGCAATTTGACCCTGAACCTATAGAAGATACAAGACTATATTGGAATGGTATTTGCACATTGTAAGGTCCAGATCAAATTGCACTAGAAAAAAGGTCATAATTTCAATTGGAGAGCTTGAAATTGGGTCAAATTTTACATTCAAAATGATGGAAATGGCCTTCTGAGCTCATCCATCACCTTAGAATTATCAAAATCCTCACTAAAAAAAGTCTACATCAAGAATTTTCATATTTCTACTAGTGTTTTCCTTGCATCTCAAAACTTGGCTCATGATACTATATTTTTCTCCAAGTACTTAGTATTATAATACTCTTTATATATTGTGATGTTAGCTCAAACAACTCTTATTCTCCGAGTAGTTGATGTTACTATTGTATAGGGAAAATAGGAATTGATGTAAAAGCCTCAAAGAACCTTTACTTAGAGGACAATTACATTGAATGAGAACAAATTACATTGAATGAGAACCATTTAGTGAAGATAAATTCCTGAGTGAGTACTTATTTTTCTTCCTTTATTATGCTGGATAAAGTTGTTGCTTTGATAATGTTAACAAAATATTAATATACCATGCAAAACATAGTATGTTATCTTATTAAAAACTTAGTGGGGATATTCAAGACAAATATTTTTGAACCTAAAATCCAATTGTGAAAAGTTCCAGGTATCACTTGTTGTTAAGATTAGGTATTCATCCATTTGATAGAGGAGTGATGCTAGGAGCTTCCATGTGCATTATGTATTTATCATGTTTACTACTTAAGATTATTATATTTGTTCATATATAGCATTTAAAGCTACCTTAGTACATAGTGGAAAGTCTTTAAACATATCAAATCTAAATAAAATGTAATTTCTTCATAGTTGTTGGCTATCATAGTGGAGATAGCATAAGAAAGTAGGCATTGCAAGCAAGATTGTGTTATTTTACAACTGAACCCTATGTCTCCACATTGCAAGGTTCGAGCTAGCTTAAAAACTAGATTTTGTTAGTTTGCCCTATTTATAAATGTATGTGCTCATTTATGTACAAATTCAAGTTCTATAAGAAAATAAGATAGCAAGCACACCATCTGGTTATATAGAGGGTACCCTCTAAGAGATCTAGAAATTGAATAGGAGATGGGAGATGATGCAAAAGCTTCATAAGATCCTATCATAGAGGTCAATCATATTGGAGAAATAATATTTAGTGATAAAGAGCAATCTCTAGCTATGTTGTCATTTATGGATGAATTTCCTTATTTAAATAAAAATGGCACTCCTAGAGGATAAGAAGATAGCAATCACACCATTTGGTCATGTAGAGCCTTTGTAAGATCCAAACATGAAGAGAACATAGGAGTTGATGTAGAAGGATCAGAGAATCCTATCATATAAGACAATCATATTCGATAAGGAGTTGTTACTGAAGAGCAATATCTAAAAAAGTTGTTTTCCTTCTTTACAAAGTTGGACAAACTTATTACTTTGACAATCTAGAAGAATCATCAATACACCATTCAACAATAATACATCATCTTATCAAATATATTATATTTTATCAAGAGCTCTAAAGCTTTAAGAAAATTATGAACCAAGTACAAGGTCCAAGACTTTTATCCATTATCCATTTAGGGAAGATTCAACAACCAAAGGAGAATTGTAGGGTGAAAGCATGCTACAGTGTACCCATTTAGTAGTGTTTTTAGGGGGGAAATCAAGGATGCTAAACACACTTATAGTACCATGGGAGAAATAATTTCAAAACTTAGGCCAAAATAATAATGGTTTGAATTTGTATGTACATGTTTCTGTCACCTCCCTCCCCACCATGTTACGTTCCTACTGCATAATCTACATTTACACTCTTCTCATCCTCTATATACCAACCTTTGTTCCTCACTCTTTCAACAGACAGCAGCCAGTTCCATCTCGTAGCTCATGTTTCTGCTCTCCTCCTCTCTGTCACTTTCTCCATGCCTCTCCCTTCAACTCGACCCCCTCTCTTTGCCCCTCTGTCTCTCTCAAATCCCTTCCTCTTACTAACATGCCTATTCTTTATCTCATTTACATATATATGTAGATAATAAACAAGTGTCAACAAAGCCATGCATGTCCATGGAATGGTCTGGTGGATATTCAAAGTCCTCTAATAGAAGCAAACCTGGTATTGTCCCCTAACAAGACAATTTCAAAGGTGATTGTCGAGAACATGAAGTCATCACTAGGCATGGTCAAAGATGTGGAAAGTGCAAATAAGCTAGTTGCAAAGAGAGTAGCACTTCATATGGTTGTCAAAAAGAAAATATAGTGATAGGAAAGTTGCTAAAGCCCTTGGTATCCAACCAAGAACTTTGAAGAAACATCATGCTGATGTGCAAGCTAAGAAGTTCAAATGGGTAAGAGAAGGTTGCAAACATAGGATCAATTGCCTAAGTGAAGAGGTTGTTCATTCCATCATTCAGTTTTGGACAAGAAACACAAGGGTGTCTCCAAAAAATAAGGATGCTTATAGGTAGCAAATAAGTTGAGAAAACTAAAAAATCCATCCCTGCCATTATTTAGAGTCACCAAGGTATGTTTACATCAAATATTACTGCCTTCTACATAGTATAACTTACATTTACCTTATTTTTTAAATGAACTATTCAAAAATTAGTTTTTCATGAAATAAATGTTTTTTAAAAGGATTCTTTGATCCATGTCATGTGGATAGCTTTAAGAGATAAATTATCAATGATGATAGTCCTATTAGCACTATATTATAACAACGAAACTCCTATTGATAGTATCAAAGTTTGTCCTCAATAATTCTTGATTTTATTTGTTTTGTTCTAGTGATATAGGTAGAAATCTTAGAGGACGAATGCAATAAAATTGCATGGAGATGTATGTGATTCTCATGTATGGTTTACATAACAAATGCATGGGAAAAATACACTACCCATGTAGCCACCTTTTCTTCGGTGGTCATAATTATAAAGGTTAGCAATATGCCCAAAGGAATGGTCAACTAAGTGGCATAAACTTGCGTGCTTGCTATGAATATATAAGAATTGTCCAAAACCTTTATTTTGTTCTTGTGAGCTTCTCTCTCTCAAGAATGGAGATACAATTTGTAAACAAACTCTAAATTTATCAGGCCTTGGGTATTTAGAATGTATTATTCGAGCTCTTTCCATTGATATATAGTAAGCTACGAGATTCTTCACATTTCAAAAGATTCCAAATTGATGTGATCCCTAGGTTTGACATCCATGGAGGGTTGATGTCACATTAATTTGAAATCTTTTGAAATATAAAGGATCTCATAGCGTACTTTAGATCAACGGAAAGAGCTCAAAGAGAATATTCTAATATCCAAGGTTTGACAATTTGGAGTTTTTTTGCAAAATTTTCATAGTGATCTTATTTTTAGGAAGAGAGAGTGACTCAAACCTCGTAAAAGTCATAAATAGTCCTATTCATATGCTTTGCAACTCCATTTTGGGACGGATTGTAAGGGGCAGTGAGCTTCCTCTTTATCCCTTAGCTGTCACAAAGGCCTAAAAGGATTTTGATACATATTCCCCACCATTGTCATAGCAAAGACACTTTAATGTCTTATTGGTCATATTTTCAGCAAGTGTTTGGAAAATTTTTAACTTATCTAATGCCTTACCTTTATGACGGATTGGATAAACCCATACTTTGCGGGTGGCATCATCAATAAATGTGATAAAATATTTCTTTGACAATGACAACATAATAGTGAATTTACATAGATCATCCAACTCGTCCCAAGTATCCTAATCAATGCCTTTGAGCTTTAAACTCTTGGATTTCAAAGGCCTAGCCTGCTTCTTTTGAACCAATATCTACCATATCTATGTCTTCCTATAGGTGAAGTTTGTGTTATCAAGCTTTTCAATATAAAAAATAGTACTATTATTCAAAGAATTGTTCATATTGACAACATATCAATGTAAAATCCAAGAGAATGGGCTATTGTAAATGATTGTAAATCAATCCCCAAAATTTGCCAAAACAAAGGCAAAATAGGAGGGAATACCCAAGTATGGAGCTATCCACCAATTACAAGCAATAGATTGTAAAATTACAATGTCTATTCTCAAAGATAATGTTGAAAACTATAATTACATAAATGTTGAAATAAAGACAATAATATATATCAATCCAACTATGGGAAAATAGCTAAGAAAGCAAGCTCCCATTGCTAGGAATATCCGAGTAGCAACCAAGATACAAAGAATGTAACCAGCAATGACTATAAGCATAAATCGTCGGTACCAAAGATTTCCACGAACTCAATTTGTCAATAAGCCATACATCCCATAAGCATATATATCATTGCTAAACTACTGATAGAGGTAAGTACCAATGTCCAAAGCATACTAAATCAAAACAACCAACAAGCGAAGGTAACTGCATCCAATAGCATACAAGAGAGCATATATATGAACTAAGAGTTCCATTATCTCAAAGAACCAAGCTCTGCCAAGTAAGTACAAGCATCTTTCTCTAGAAGAAAATCTGAAATGCAAAGTCGGCAAGCAAAGCTTAAGACATTTACATCAAAGCATTTGACGAGCCCAAACGTATTAAAAATATATCGAGAAGCATAAGCGTCATATAAAGCTTCAATATCCATAAGTGAGTAAGCATGAAAGCTTAAAGCAACTAAACAAAGCCTAAATACATCAAATTTAGCTCAAATCCGAGTTCCAAAGCATGTCATAATAATATCTAGCCTCATACATCAATGCTAAATATCACCATAGACATGTAGTATACTCAAAATACCATGTGGGTACAATAGGCATTCAAAGTATGAAGCCCAATGTTATATGCTTGCTATCCAAACTATTATGACAATAATAAGCCTTTGTAAAACTAATCTAGTCAAGCTCAAGATAATGCAAGAAGCATCCCAAAAGCATAACCATACAATCTAGGCATCAAAATAGCATCTCTAAAGCTACAAACATACATTATGAAATTTATTATTTGTTGTGCAAACTGAAACTATTCTATTATATATGAAATAGAGATTGAAAAACTCTGCAAGATCAATTTTTTGAGTGCTAAAATCTATATCTCTCATTATGCTCTTTGTTTTTAGCTATAGAATGCCTAAATCTGATACTGTATGCAAAAGTTATGACTAAAATATGACTGTGCTTTCAAGCTACCATAGATATCCATGACTTCTACAGCATGCTATATATCCACTCAAAATTCATAGAATATTTTCTCCTCAACTCAATAAGCAATTAATAAGACTCAGCTTCGGGAAGCTCCTTGACAAGCCGAGAGCAAGCTAGTGGAACAAAGGAGAAGAAGGAAAGACTCAACAAATACCTCGAGAGGAAGAAACAATGGCTGCCATGAAATCTTGAGTTAAAGCTTTGAATTGAAGCTGAAGCAAAGGATGAAGAAGCTCCTTGAATGGTTGGCTTTGATATGAATTGAAAGATAGAGCCTGAGTGGAAGCACACAAGAAATAGCTAGAACTATGGCAGATGGAGCAAGAGAGAGAGAGAGAGAGAGAGAGAGAGAGAGAGAGAGAGAGAGAGAGAGAGAGAGAGAGAGAGAGAGAGAGAGAGAGAGAGTATATGTGGGAACTCCAATAGTCACAATGTGTGACTAGCCTTTCCTTATTCAATAATCATTGAAAAATAAAGAATAAAGTGATAGTGATGGGCACCTGCCACTTATAGTGTACACATATGCAATCACAATGTGTGAATTAAATATAGGGTAGCATAAGCACCAATGTCTTTACCCCCAAAAATTTACAATTTTTCTGTAGTGAGTTAAACTCAGATTGCATGGCCCTCTTCCAAGAGTGACTATCACCTATGTGTGCATAGCCTCCTCATTGTAGGAAGCTCAGTAGAATTTTTCACCAATGACATAATGCATAGAGGACTCAACATGATCAAGAGGATGTGAGGTTCTGGTAGAGTGTCTTAAAGCCAGCTATGGGGTATGTATTGCATGTCCTCTCTATCTTAGCATCATGATCTTGCACAATAAGTAGATGATGGATCACTATATTATTAGTGCTAGCAAGCGATCTAACTAGGACTAGCCATATTATAGCATGAGGCTCCTCTTGAAAGATCACCTTGCATATCTCAACTACCTACTCTAGTCTCATATACATCTTTTCCTCATGGAATACAACATCATGGCTACAGATAACCTTCTAAGCCTATAGATTCCAAAAGTGATATCCTATCTCACCTACATCACCATATCCAAGAAGATACATTTTCTTGACTTTAGATCTAGCTTTTTGTATTTGTCTTTGGGAATATGGTAGAAAGCCTCACATCCAAATACTCTTAAGTGTGCACATGAGGGAGGTTTAGTTGACCATATCTCCTCTACAACTCTACCACCAAGAGGAGTGGATGGGAATCTATTAATTAAATAATTTATAGTCATAATTAGCTCTCAAAGAAACTACTCAAAATTGAAATTTCAACATGACTAGTCATAAATTTGTAATGAATGAATATGCAATTATAGGCAAACAACTCCCACTACCAAGAATATTTGAGTAGAAACTAGGATGTACAATCCAACTAGCAATGCAAAATAGAGCATAAATCACCAAGGTACCTAATGATGTCAAAGACCTAAGGAGATGAAGATGCAATACCAAATAAAAAACTAGCATGTAAATAAGCCAATTGTGCATATGAGATCTCTAGAGGCAATAGAGATCCACCAATGTGCAACTAACTCACTACATATGAATAGTGAGGCTCAAGTATATAACCAAGCATGGATCCAAAGCCGACAAATCCCTCTAATAGAAGAAAGTACTATGTGTACAAATCAAAGCTAAATCAACCCACAATCATCAATATCTACATAAAAACTGTAGACCATAACTAGTTGACATATATACATAGGCAAGTGAGTGTCTCCCGTTAACTCAAGAGTCCAAGGTCTAAAAAGAGAAGATCAAAGTGCCCCCACAGAAGTAAATTGAAATGTCCACAAGCAAAGGAAAGCTTGGTACATATGTCCATAAGTAAATTGAAATGTCCACAAGCAAAGCAAAGTAATACATCTAGAACCATGTATCCACAATAAGCCTTTAATCCCACAACCAAGAAAACTTCAAAGCAAGGGGCAACTGCAAATATGCAACCATCAAAGCTCAAAACCAAAGCCGAGAGCTCAATATAAGCATATCAGGGCATAATAACTAATATCAAGCATCAATACATCAATATAACATCCCCAAAGCATCTGTAAACATGCAATACATAAGCTTTCATAATGAATGCTTGCTGCCCACAATGTATTACAACAAAGGACCCTTCAAGCACTAAGCTAAACAAGCTCTAATCACTCCAAAAGCCTTTCTCAAGTATCAGTACATTATCCATCATTACAAACTTTCCATATGGGCATCAATAGAGCATAAACCAAGAAAATACTTAATATCCAAATAGTGAATAGTAAACTTCTCCTAAACTTTGATCCAAAATCGCACAAATGGAGATCAAGATGGCACAAAGAAGCTAAGAAGTACCCCTAAAGGTTGGGCGATGAGTAGCAAGAGCTCTAAGAACTAATGGTTGAGGAGGGAGGATCAAGGAACAACCCTAAATTTGTACTACAAATTGTGAGGATATTTTTGGGGCCTTGGCTAACTACTGCAGACCTCAGGGATCACTTGGGGATGCTCAAACATTACTAGGAAGGTCCCAATCAAGGTTGAAAGGAGTGGAGCTGATCCAGGGAGAGATGGGACTAATGTATATCTTATTGAGTGGTTGCCATGGAAGCTAAGTTGAATCTCTCTTCTCAAGCTCAAGTGAATGTTGGTGAAGCTTCTCGAATGCCCACTCTAATACTAGTTGAAAGGTGGAGCAAGAGGTGAGAGTACAAGTAGAAGCAAGAAGATACAAGAGCTGTGAAGGTTCAAGCAAGAGAAACCAAGACAATGGGAACTCCAATAGTCGCAATGTGTGACTTGCCTTCCCTTATTCTATTGTCATAGAAAGAATAAAAGGATAAAGTGACAATGACAAGTACCTACCACCCACAATGTATAGGTATGCAGGCAATAAGTACAAGTAAATGTAGGTAGCTAGGCACATGTGGCCTTTAACCCCCAACAAGTATTTTAGACATTGTTGCAAAGATTTGGCTTGAGGGCTACAAGCCTATTGCTACTCCCATGGAGACAAGTTTGAAGTTGAGCCTTTATTATGTCAGAGGCTAGTATGATGTCTTTCTCTATCAACTCAATATTAGATGCTTTTTTGATGACATGCACTATGAGACTTGAGATTTACTTTATAGTCTAACAGATGAGCTAATTTTATGCATAGCCCAAACACCAAGTATTGATAGATACTGAATTGGATATTTTCCTATTAAAGTAATAAAATAGCTTGGATTGCTTTACCACAAGTGGGATCATTCCTATCAAATTTACATACTTTTTTAGATTTTTACTGGGTTGGTTGTTATGATACCCATGTATCCAAAGTGGTCTTTACTTCATGCTTAACAACCCATGCATATCATGGTTTTTGAGCAAGAAGCAACTTTGCAGCTACTTCTAGTTGTCAAGCTAAGTTTTAAGGCAGCTTTCACAACTATGGTTAAATGTGTTTGGCTCAAATGCCTTTTGGTTGATCTGGTTGTTGGATGTGAGTCTATATCCACCAACTTCATTGACACTTTGAGTGCATTACTAGCTGCATGGAACCTAGTGTTCCATGCTTGCGCTAAGAACATCAAGGTACACTATCATCATGTTGGGGAAAGACTCTTTGTAAGTAGAAGAGATTAGCTTAGCCTTTGTGCCAACATAGGATGACCTTGCAAATATTTCATAAAGGTTTTGCCTTATGATGAGAAGTTTAGAGCTTTTCACAAACCTTTGAGTTTACAATCCTTTGTGGATTGATCATAATCCATTAGGCTTAGGACTTCCCTATACATAAGTGCCAACTTTTATTCACCACATCACTCCCAAGGGAGATTTGTTGCTTGGCTTTGGTAGTGATATGTGAATTCACTTAGGACCGTCAATGCACTTTTTTCCCTCTTTTTGAGGGTTTTTCCCTTGGCCTTGTATATATACCAATTCTTTCCAAAGTAATTTTAGTCTTGTAAATCTTCTATGTTAATACCTCTCAATACACTATGCATCTTAGATTCTTCTTCTCCAAGTTGTGTGTGCATTCCTATAACCCTAAATCCAATAATAATTATAGTTTATTTCCTAGCTTGTAGTTGTTAAAGACCCTTTGTCACAAAAAAATTATAGATTGTAAACCACTTAAATTTAATGCATGTATATTCAAAAGGATTTATATTTGGTTAAGATTGTTCATGGTTTATGCATGTGGATATTTAATACGAAAGCAATAAAGCTATTAAAAGCAAGTCATTGGTTTTGATCTTGCTCCCATGTGTGCTAAGCTAGATGGGAGAAGCAGACCAATGGGTTTGACCATTAGTATCCCTAATGTTATACAATAAGGTTTTTGTCACTAGGCAAGAGTGGGTGTGCATAATATTGTTAGGTATATGGATATGAGCTAAGCATGCAAAAAAGCCTAACATGCATAATATACTTATTTCTTGAGGGTTAGCGGAGCTAAGAGATGGTTATGAACTAGGTTGCATTAATATAAATACAAGATTGTATGATATGGAAATACATGACTAATATAGAAATGGTCCTACAAACTTGAGGTATAATATGGGGCCGCACTAGCAAATACGTGGATTACCATATACAATTAAGTAGTTGATTAATGAAAATTTTCTATCAAATTATGAAATTATTTAGTAAAAAGTATTATTCCTCTCTAAATTTTGTCCATACATTAAGGGCAACAAGTGAAACCACCTCTTATTATTATAAGGATTACAAAGGCACCAAACTAAGGTCTAAATTTTGGTTAAAATAAATTTTTACATTATGTGTTTAAACTAAAACTAATTAAAAAGGAAAAATAGTACTTTTTAAATTAGTGATTTTTAAATAATTTTTTAAATTAAGTATTTAAAGTTATTTTTTGAAGTAAAAGTAGATTTTTAATGTTTGATTATTAGAGGTGAAATGCTTAAGTTAAAAATTTTGTTGCATTATTTTAATGTTTAGTAGTTAGAAAAATAGTGAAATTTAATTTAATTTTGATTATAAAATCTTTAAACACATATTTATTTTTTTCAAAAGTAACTCTATGTTTTAAATGTGAAAAAGATAGTGTAGAAAGGACTAGCTCTATGTTTTAGATGTGATAGAGATAATGTTTAGACAGGCCTTTAGTAGCAACTCTATTCTGACAAGTTTATTCTTCAAATAGACATGTTTAAGATGAGGAAAAACATGAGCAAAGTATAAATTTACATAATTAACTTGTACATGTATGAGACTCAAAGTACATAATTACATAATAAATTTGTACATGATTAATGCATACACATTTGGAACATAATGTCCACAAACAAAATGAAATGAACTCGTATAATATATAGCAATGCAAAGTACATAGTTAAGTTATATGAGATTGGAATGCAATTAACCTGTATACGATTAGACATAAAGCACATAATGGGAACTACACAATATTTTTTAGATAATACTTTTAAATGTAGAAATAACAATAATTGAGACAACTTTGAAGCAAATAAATTATGTGTATATTTACAATGCAGAAGTCTAAGGTAATTGCAAAAATGTTTTGTTACAAAAAATATACCATGCTACCAAAATGAGGTTTTACTTAATCATATGTCAAGGTTCTCAGCCTTATTATTTAAAAGTATGTAGTACCATCCTACACATTCTCACTAGATAGGCCTTAGGGTAAGCTTGCTAAGGAATTGGTCAAGATTCCACTCATCGTTGAGTTGCTTTTTAAATAGTCCATCTCGAGTAGCCTTGAGCTCTTCTAACAAATGAGCAATATGTTGTTG
>NW_028229599.1:205835-300006 GCF_053477565.2 Lygodium microphyllum | reverse complement strand
CACGTCGCTCTGTTTGTTAACCCCAATACGAAGAAAGCAAAATAAAATAAAAAAGGCGCAGGGCAAAGGCAGAAAAAAGATAGCTTGACTGAAGAAAGAAGAGGAGAAAAGGCCAAAAGCGCAAGGGCAACCTTAAAAAGTCCAAGGCAAATGCAAAAGGGGAAAGGTGCAATTTAAAATACAAAGGTGCACCCTGAAATCTTGTAAAAGTGTGCTAGGCGGTGGAAAATCCGGAAAGACTAAAACAGACGACAAAGACAAAGGCCAAGGCAAAGAGAAACGGAAGACAAAGGCGCACAAGGAAAAGCGCAAGTGAAAACTTTTGTAAAAGTGCGCAAGCGCATCATGGTTTAATTCAAGGAGCATCGGGCTCTGAGCCGTGTAATTTGTAAATATAGACAGGCGGTGGAAAGGAAGCTAGGAAGATAGAAGGACAATGGGAAAAGGGCCTAGGCTATGGCCGGCCATGTAAAAAAGGGAAAAAGGGGATGATTGCCCAAAAGGGATTTAGGGTTTTGTATATAAAGTTGAAAAGTGAATGAGAAGCTCATTCTTGTGTATGGCAAAAAGTGGCTCTCTTCTTCTTCTTCTTCTTCTTCTTCTTGTTCTTGCTTGCTTGAGCTTATGCTTGAGAGAGGGAGTGTGAGAGTGTGAGGAAGTGAGTGTGTGAGGGTGAGGGACCGAGGAGGAGAAGCTCTCCATCTTCTCCTCTCTTCTTCTCTTCTCTTTCTCTCTCTCTTCTCTTGCTCGTGGTGATGGAGCTTGGAGCGTGGAGCTTGAGGATGGAGCTTGCTTGAAGCTTGCACTTGGATCGTGGAGCTACCGGAGTGCGCAGGAGAGGAGGTAACTCGATTGGCATGGAGGTAAGATCACTACACCCGTAGATATGGATGGCACGTCGGCTATGTGAGAGGTAGCCATTAGTGCTCGGCTTGGAACGCTTGAAACAATAAGCGGTCGGTGGGTCTTGGTAGTTAAGCGAAAGCTCCCACATGTTGGTTCCGTTGCCGGGACCTACAATTCTAGCCTTGAGCGCTTGCGCGCTTCAAATCAAGCATCGAAGTAAGGGCTTTCCCCAAACCGGTGCTTGAGATAGGTAGGAAGTGAGGGGGGTTGAAGATGGTATTCGATCTCCTTGGCAAGTAGGTTTTTTGCTTTTTTGAGATTTATGTTGTGAGATTTTCCTTATAATTTTTTCCGCATTTAGAAAGGATAGGAGCAAAACTTGGAGCAAACAGTAGGGTTTTCTGTTGATGTATAACAGGCTAAAACAGGGCAAAGAAGGGCAAGAAATGAAATTTTGGGTTAAATGTTAGTAAGGGAGGCAATGTTGAGGTGAGTGCAGGCCTGGACAGGGTGAAAAGGGGCCAGGAGTGGCAAGAAAGGCCACATTGTGCATTGCAAGGTTTCAGGAGAGCAGGAGAGAAGAGGAAAGCTGTGTTGAGTGGATCCGCTTCGATCTTGTCATCCGGGAAATATTGACCCAACCCATGTAATTTTACACCTTCCCCTACATGAGTAGGTTGGATATGGAGTTGCTTGACTAGGTGGAAGGCCTCCAACACTCGGCACGACGAATTTCGTAAAGTTCGACGAAAAAACGCAACGCGCTCGGGGTGTCCGAGTGATAGCGATTTTGGGCCGAGTCCCAGAATCAGCCCTCGGACAACTTGACTCAGCCCTCGGCCACATGGTCCTCAAACCATTCGGCCCACTAACACTCGAACACCCACCGCTCGGCCCGTCCGAATTGAACACTTGGACCAACTTTGGAATCCAGCTCTCGGCCCACCTAACTCGGCTCTTGGCCCACTTAACCCTCGGACATCCAGACTCGGACTGTCCGAAATTGACATTCGGACTGATTACGTTCGGCCCATTCTACTCGGCTCTCGGACGGTCCAAATCAGGCATTCGGCCCCTGCAATTCGGACCAGCTAGGCCAGTGTAAAGTTTTACCAAATTCTCGAAAATTTGACCTGACCCGGCTAGAGCTCAGCAGCGCAAACTGTCGAAAGTCCTTCTAACGCTCAGAACTTGATTCTGGCACATGGAATAGACAAAATCGTAGGGAGTAGCTGCTTAGCAGCTTGAAGTAGGCAACAACAAGACCCAAAGACCTAGACGCAAAGCGCTGAGCAGTTAAAACCTGATTGGCAAAAAACAAACGAGGCAATATGTTAGAAAAAATTTGGCCCCCGAAATTGACCCCAAAGGCTACGTAGAGCTAAAGGCACATCACAGATCCATCACAGGGTTGAAACTTAGAGCAAGTAGTTCAAGACGTGGCTAAACGGTCCTCCAAACTAGACCCTAGTGTAGCAATGGCTCTACACGAACATGGATTCTCACTGAAAAAAGAGCAACCAAAAGCCCATACCCAAATCGAGAGAAACAGAGACCCTAGAACCTCAATGGCTCAATCTAGCCAACAACGGCAAAAAGGCCACACTGCAAAAACACATACGTGTTGCATTCGGACTGCATCTAGTCAAAGAGGAAAGCAACAACATCAAGTTACAATAGCAAGAATGACCAAATATGATAGTCCTGACAATAGATGCTCCTTGAATAGCACTGCACTACGCCGAGCCAAGACATTAGTGGAGAATCCACATCTAGTCCTGCAGTTGGGGACTCAAGGGCATTTGTCAGAAGGCTTAAATTTACAAGCGAAGACCCGGAAGATGAAGACATAGTACCACCTGCTTATCTTAGGGTCAAACTCACTGCGAAAAGAGAGCATACTATCGATGCTTTGATTGATGAAGGAGCAGATTTTAATGTCTTGACCTATGAGGCATGGACCCTACTAGGCCAACCAGAGTTGACACTGACTAATGCTACTCTTAGCCCTTATGGGGGACCTCCACAAGCACTCATAGGGAAGTGCAATATCCTGGCAAGAATTGAACTGAAAGCTTGCCTATCCTATTTCATGTTCCTCCAAATAGTGCTAAATATGGTGAAGAAACCCTCCTGGGAAGACCCTTCAAGAGGGCGACCAAATGCGAGGCTGACTATGTAGCATAGAGGATACACCTGACACTGCCGGGTGTGAGGATAGTCACGACCTTTAGTAAGGGTAACCTCATCGAACCTCGAGGGAAAGGCAAGGAAGGGGCTGACATAACAGTCAAGCCTACTAATGAGAGCAAGGACTTGGTGGAGGAGCTGATACAAGCATAGGTCGAACAACGAGAACCAATGAGTGAGGCCACACTTGAAACAAGAAGGTCAAGAGACAATAAGAAAGGGCTTGGAACTTACAAATATCGTAGAAGACCCCAAAAAAAGCCCAAGCCTTACAGACGAAGGCATTGATGGAAGGGCAGCACAACGCCGCGATGGATACCCAAAGCGTTGCTACGTGCTCAAGGGTATTACGCAGGTAACCGATGGATGTGGGTACCAAAATCCCTTGCTAAACCATCTCTAATCAGCTGAAGGCAGGATTGCATCAAAAGCAACGAAGTACAGGAGGAAATCTAAGAGAAACTCTAGGTCTCGAGGCAAGAGACCGGACATGAGTGTTCGAAAGAAGGAGCCTCCGCCTGGCATGCTTACTAAGCAGATGTCCTATGTAGCCATTGAGCATGCACAAAAGCCATTAGCGCCCAAGGGGCCTTTGATTCCCCAAGAGGATAACAGGCATCACAGGCACAACATTGCTCATGGCAAGGCTGATCGCTCGACAAAGCAAATGGCACAATTGTCTAATAGCCTCGAGCAAATCATTCAGCCAGTGCCAAGTCCACCTAAGAGTCCTAGATCTCCTACATCCTCTTTTTCCAAACGGACATAGGAAGCACGACAGCGGTCCTCAATGGCGGCCGTTCACTCCCAATCTCTATCTCCATCAAAGCTTCCAGATGTCCAAGAGGCAGGACACAACACCACCCTTAGCTCTTAACCTAAGGATATGCCTGTGCAATCCATCGTGGCTAGCTCAACTGATACTCGATCTACACAAGTGAATGCTCTAAGGGCAACAAAAGACACGACCACTTTCAATTGCCCTAAGGACTTGGCACCGCAATCCCCCAATAGAAGCAAGTCCACTGAACTGGCCGCTAGTGCTTCAAATCAGGGATCACAGTAGTCACAGCCCTTGGCCGTGACAATACCCCTTGCTAAACGTGTCCTTAATAGTTTACCTGTGGAGGAGGTGTCGCAACCAACTTCATTAACAACTCCAGCACTTCCAAAGCGCCTAAAGCCTAGCCTGGAGAAGTTAACCACATGGGAATTGGCTGAAGAGCTAGACTCTTCCACAAGGGGAGACAGTTGCACCCTCGCAACCTGGCAAGGCTAATCAGCGAGCCATGGCTGTGTCCCATGAGGACATGGTAGAGAAAGGAAATGCTAAGGCTTAACCAAGCACAACAATGGTTGACCTAGTCCAGGGTCCTGAGTCGTTGAGAGATGCGCCTTCATTGACCAAGAAAAAGAGGAGAAAACAACGAAAACAACAACAATTGCAGGTGGTTGTGGACCCCAAGAACATTGAGACGAAGAGCACTGGAGAGCTGATGAATAAAGCATCGAGTCCATACACCAATGAACCCATTGATGCCTCCCCTAATAGCGGTGAAACCTCAGATACATCCATGTGCTCTAAAAAATCAAAGCAGTCATTACCATCAATGGCAGCTTGCAACGCTCAATCCACCGACAATGGAACTTGCATTGACCAATCAAGAGTGGACATAACGCTGTCACAATAGGATAACAAGCCTACACCAGTCATGCCCAAGGAGAACCATGACGCAATAACGAAGCCTCAGGAGACACATGGAAACCCCAAGAGCATAAGAAATCCTAGCATTGGCCAAACTTGCACATCTAGGCTAGAGCCCCCAGCTACGCTAAAACCCAGGCAAACTCCTAGAACCTTGCATGAGATAGCAACCGAGCAAGCCCTCGTTGAACATAGAAGTGTCACAAAATGCTTAACTGAGTTGGATGCTAAGCTCAAAGTATTCGCACGTGTCTATGTCCTGGCAGACATGCACGCATTCCCTAAAGAGCAGCTCGGAGAATATTTGCCATTTCCCTTGTCTTGGGAAGAGCAAGAACATCTTGTCGAGCACTATAACAGGCTCCTATATGAACGCATGCGACTCATCTCTGGCGAGGAAGCCGACGAACTGCGCTTAACTATCACATTCAATGATGCGCTCTGCCAACCAAATCTCTTAGAGATAGAGCAATTAAAGCAACTATCAGAGGGCCGAAGTCAATTTGAACAGCGTTGGTGTGAGAACCGCGTTGCAATGGCCGAACTAGGAGCCCAGATCATGACAGTCTCAGAGGAGCGATTGGCCAAATGGTGGTCTCAAAGAGACCCAACCTATGTGGCACCAACTTCCCTTCGAGTGCTGACTGCCATTTAGGGTATGGACTTAGCTGAACCTAGCCAAGAGAACTCGCTGTTTGATAAGGTTCTCACTGAGGAGGAGTTACATGTTGCCAGTAGACTCGGACAAGGTTCCATGCTACTCGATGCTGCAAAATATCTATGGGTATTGAGTAAGTTGCCACGAGTAGTGGATGCGTGTGCCACACTCCAGTACAATCCGGAGTTCTATAATTGGTATTTATCCTCATAAAGCGACATGGATTCATGAATATGTATATAAATAAACAATGACTTTTGTGACCCTATATAGACACTATCAACACACACAAGCAATAATAGTCAAGTGCAGGTAGAAGAGTTGGGATCAACAGGCTAAGCTCGTCCAGTTCTCCTCTCACCACATATTTAGAAGTTGCGTGACCATTTTCACCTTCGGGCAGAGGAGCATGCACCCCTCATTGCCACCATGGGAAGCCCTGACCAACATCTCTGATGATGTAGGCAGGGTGCAGTCCCTTTCTATACACCTTTCCCTTTCCGGTCAATCCATGACCACTAGTCCATGTAACTCAGCGTGAGTCCATGTAACTCAGCGTGACCATCAATTGCGCACAAGGCATACAAGCTCTGCACAAGTGACAGTGAGGATTACATCAATGGGTTTTAGGAATGGGCTACCCTCTGTATCTTTCAACAAAGTGTGAGATAGAGGGTGGGCTGAGTGTGACTGGTGTTTCTTCAATCAATTATCGAGAGGTGAGGATTGAGGGACGTTACGACCATTGGAGTCAGGTATGTTTCTGTTTTCCTATGCACCCACGGGATGGGTCTCTGCCATCAGCACATGACACGTCGCTCTGTTTGTTAACCCCAATACGAAGAAAGCAAAATAAAATAAAAAAGGCGCAGGGCAAAGGCAGAAAAAAGATAGCTTGACTGAAGAAAGAAGAGGAGAAAAGGCCAAAAGCGCAAGGGCAACCTTAAAAAGTCCAAGGCAAATGCAAAAGGGGAAAGGTGCAATTTAAAATACAAAGGTGCACCCTGAAATCTTGTAAAAGTGTGCTAGGCGGTGGAAAATCCGGAAAGACTAAAACAGACGACAAAGACAAAGGCCAAGGCAAAGAGAAACGGAAGACAAAGGCGCACAAGGAAAAGCGCAAGTGAAAACTTTTGTAAAAGTGCGCAAGCGCATCATGGTTTAATTCAAGGAGCATCGGGCTCTGAGCCGTGTAATTTGTAAATATAGACAGGCGGTGGAAAGGAAGCTAGGAAGATAGAAGGACAATGGGAAAAGGGCCTAGGCTATGGCCGGCCATGTAAAAAAGGGAAAAAGGGGATGATTGCCCAAAAGGGATTTAGGGTTTTGTATATAAAGTTGAAAAGTGAATGAGAAGCTCATTCTTGTGTATGGCAAAAAGTGGCTCTCTTCTTCTTCTTCTTCTTCTTCTTCTTGTTCTTGCTTGCTTGAGCTTATGCTTGAGAGAGGGAGTGTGAGAGTGTGAGGAAGTGAGTGTGTGAGGGTGAGGGACCGAGGAGGAGAAGCTCTCCATCTTCTCCTCTCTTCTTCTCTTCTCTTCTCTTCTCTTCTCTTGCTCGTGGTGATGGAGCTTGGAGCGTGGAGCTTGAGGATGGAGCTTGCTTGAAGCTTGCACTTGGATCGTGGAGCTACCGGAGTGCGCAGGAGAGGAGGTAACTCGATTGGCATGGAGGTAAGATCACTACACCCGTAGATATGGATGGCACGTCGGCTATGTGAGAGGTAGCCATTAGTGCTCGGCTTGGAACGCTTGAAACAATAAGCGGTCGGTGGGTCTTGGTAGTTAAGCGAAAGCTCCCACATGTTGGTTCCGTTGCCGGGACCTACAATTCTAGCCTTGAGCGCTTGCGCGCTTCAAATCAAGCATCGAAGTAAGGGCTTTCCCCAAACCGGTGCTTGAGATAGGTAGGAAGTGAGGGGGGTTGAAGATGGTATTCGATCTCCTTGGCAAGTAGGTTTTTTGCTTTTTTGAGATTTATGTTGTGAGATTTTCCTTATAATTTTTTCCGCATTTAGAAAGGATAGGAGCAAAACTTGGAGCAAACAGTAGGGTTTTCTGTTGATGTATAACAGGCTAAAACAGGGCAAAGAAGGGCAAGAAATGAAATTTTGGGTTAAATGTTAGTAAGGGAGGCAATGTTGAGGTGAGTGCAGGCCTGGACAGGGTGAAAAGGGGCCAGGAGTGGCAAGAAAGGCCACATTGTGCATTGCAAGGTTTCAGGAGAGCAGGAGAGAAGAGGAAAGCTGTGTTGAGTGGATCCGCTTCGATCTTGTCATCCGGGAAATATTGACCCAACCCATGTAATTTTACACCTTCCCCTACATGAGTAGGTTGGATATGGAGTTGCTTGACTAGGTGGAAGGCCTCCAACACTCGGCACGACGAATTTCGTAAAGTTCGACGAAAAAACGCAACGCGCTCGGGGTGTCCGAGTGATAGCGATTTTGGGCCGAGTCCCAGAATCAGCCCTCGGACAACTTGACTCAGCCCTCGGCCACATGGTCCTCAAACCATTCGGCCCACTAACACTCGAACACCCACCGCTCGGCCCGTCCGAATTGAACACTTGGACCAACTTTGGAATCCAGCTCTCGGCCCACCTAACTCGGCTCTTGGCCCACTTAACCCTCGGACATCCAGACTCGGACTGTCCGAAATTGACATTCGGACTGATTACGTTCGGCCCATTCTACTCGGCTCTCGGACGGTCCAAATCAGGCATTCGGCCCCTGCAATTCGGACCAGCTAGGCCAGTGTAAAGTTTTACCAAATTCTCGAAAATTTGACCTGACCCGGCTAGAGCTCAGCAGCGCAAACTGTCGAAAGTCCTTCTAACGCTCAGAACTTGATTCTGGCA
Organism: Lygodium microphyllum; assembly: GCF_053477565.2. NCBI lineage: Eukaryota > Viridiplantae > Streptophyta > Polypodiopsida > Schizaeales > Lygodiaceae > Lygodium > Lygodium microphyllum. The sequence continues at coordinate 291,749 of NW_028229599.1, read as the reverse complement.
CATGGAATAGACAAAATCGTAGGGAGTAGCTGCTTAGCAGCTTGAAGTAGGCAACAACAAGACCCAAAGACCTAGACGCAAAGCGCTGAGCAGTTAAAACCTGATTGGCAAAAAACAAACGAGGCAATATGTTAGAAAAAATTTGGCCCCCGAAATTGACCCCAAAGGCTACGTAGAGCTAAAGGCACATCACAGATCCATCACAGGGTTGAAACTTAGAGCAAGTAGTTCAAGACGTGGCTAAACGGTCCTCCAAACTAGACCCTAGTGTAGCAATGGCTCTACACGAACATGGATTCTCACTGAAAAAAGAGCAACCAAAAGCCCATACCCAAATCGAGAGAAACAGAGACCCTAGAACCTCAATGGCTCAATCTAGCCAACAACGGCAAAAAGGCCACACTGCAAAAACACATACGTGTTGCATTCGGACTGCATCTAGTCAAAGAGGAAAGCAACAACATCAAGTTACAATAGCAAGAATGACCAAATATGATAGTCCTGACAATAGATGCTCCTTGAATAGCACTGCACTACGCCGAGCCAAGACATTAGTGGAGAATCCACATCTAGTCCTGCAGTTGGGGACTCAAGGGCATTTGTCAGAAGGCTTAAATTTACAAGCGAAGACCCGGAAGATGAAGACATAGTACCACCTGCTTATCTTAGGGTCAAACTCACTGCGAAAAGAGAGCATACTATCGATGCTTTGATTGATGAAGGAGCAGATTTTAATGTCTTGACCTATGAGGCATGGACCCTACTAGGCCAACCAGAGTTGACACTGACTAATGCTACTCTTAGCCCTTATGGGGGACCTCCACAAGCACTCATAGGGAAGTGCAATATCCTGGCAAGAATTGAACTGAAAGCTTGCCTATCCTATTTCATGTTCCTCCAAATAGTGCTAAATATGGTGAAGAAACCCTCCTGGGAAGACCCTTCAAGAGGGCGACCAAATGCGAGGCTGACTATGTAGCATAGAGGATACACCTGACACTGCCGGGTGTGAGGATAGTCACGACCTTTAGTAAGGGTAACCTCATCGAACCTCGAGGGAAAGGCAAGGAAGGGGCTGACATAACAGTCAAGCCTACTAATGAGAGCAAGGACTTGGTGGAGGAGCTGATACAAGCATAGGTCGAACAACGAGAACCAATGAGTGAGGCCACACTTGAAACAAGAAGGTCAAGAGACAATAAGAAAGGGCTTGGAACTTACAAATATCGTAGAAGACCCCAAAAAAAGCCCAAGCCTTACAGACGAAGGCATTGATGGAAGGGCAGCACAACGCCGCGATGGATACCCAAAGCGTTGCTACGTGCTCAAGGGTATTACGCAGGTAACCGATGGATGTGGGTACCAAAATCCCTTGCTAAACCATCTCTAATCAGCTGAAGGCAGGATTGCATCAAAAGCAACGAAGTACAGGAGGAAATCTAAGAGAAACTCTAGGTCTCGAGGCAAGAGACCGGACATGAGTGTTCGAAAGAAGGAGCCTCCGCCTGGCATGCTTACTAAGCAGATGTCCTATGTAGCCATTGAGCATGCACAAAAGCCATTAGCGCCCAAGGGGCCTTTGATTCCCCAAGAGGATAACAGGCATCACAGGCACAACATTGCTCATGGCAAGGCTGATCGCTCGACAAAGCAAATGGCACAATTGTCTAATAGCCTCGAGCAAATCATTCAGCCAGTGCCAAGTCCACCTAAGAGTCCTAGATCTCCTACATCCTCTTTTTCCAAACGGACATAGGAAGCACGACAGCGGTCCTCAATGGCGGCCGTTCACTCCCAATCTCTATCTCCATCAAAGCTTCCAGATGTCCAAGAGGCAGGACACAACACCACCCTTAGCTCTTAACCTAAGGATATGCCTGTGCAATCCATCGTGGCTAGCTCAACTGATACTCGATCTACACAAGTGAATGCTCTAAGGGCAACAAAAGACACGACCACTTTCAATTGCCCTAAGGACTTGGCACCGCAATCCCCCAATAGAAGCAAGTCCACTGAACTGGCCGCTAGTGCTTCAAATCAGGGATCACAGTAGTCACAGCCCTTGGCCGTGACAATACCCCTTGCTAAACGTGTCCTTAATAGTTTACCTGTGGAGGAGGTGTCGCAACCAACTTCATTAACAACTCCAGCACTTCCAAAGCGCCTAAAGCCTAGCCTGGAGAAGTTAACCACATGGGAATTGGCTGAAGAGCTAGACTCTTCCACAAGGGGAGACAGTTGCACCCTCGCAACCTGGCAAGGCTAATCAGCGAGCCATGGCTGTGTCCCATGAGGACATGGTAGAGAAAGGAAATGCTAAGGCTTAACCAAGCACAACAATGGTTGACCTAGTCCAGGGTCCTGAGTCGTTGAGAGATGCGCCTTCATTGACCAAGAAAAAGAGGAGAAAACAACGAAAACAACAACAATTGCAGGTGGTTGTGGACCCCAAGAACATTGAGACGAAGAGCACTGGAGAGCTGATGAATAAAGCATCGAGTCCATACACCAATGAACCCATTGATGCCTCCCCTAATAGCGGTGAAACCTCAGATACATCCATGTGCTCTAAAAAATCAAAGCAGTCATTACCATCAATGGCTGCTTGCAACGCTCAATCCACCGACAATGGAACTTGCATTGACCAATCAAGAGTGGACATAACGCTGTCACAATAGGATAACAAGCCTACACCAGTCATGCCCAAGGAGAACCATGACGCAATAACGAAGCCTCAGGAGACACATGGAAACCCCAAGAGCATAAGAAATCCTAGCATTGGCCAAACTTGCACATCTAGGCTAGAGCCCCCAGCTACGCTAAAACCCAGGCAAACTCCTAGAACCTTGCATGAGATAGCAACCGAGCAAGCCCTCGTTGAACATAGAAGTGTCACAAAATGCTTAACTGAGTTGGATGCTAAGCTCAAAGTATTCGCACGTGTCTATGTCCTGGCAGACATGCACGCATTCCCTAAAGAGCAGCTCGGAGAATATTTGCCATTTCCCTTGTCTTGGGAAGAGCAAGAACATCTTGTCGAGCACTATAACAGGCTCCTATATGAACGCATGCGACTCATCTCTGGCGAGGAAGCCGACGAACTGCGCTTAACTATCACATTCAATGATGCGCTCTGCCAACCAAATCTCTTAGAGATAGAGCAATTAAAGCAACTATCAGAGGGCCGAAGTCAATTTGAACAGCGTTGGTGTGAGAACCGCGTTGCAATGGCCGAACTAGGAGCCCAGATCATGACAGTCTCAGAGGAGCGATTGGCCAAATGGTGGTCTCAAAGAGACCCAACCTATGTGGCACCAACTTCCCTTCGAGTGCTGACTGCCATTTAGGGTATGGACTTAGCTGAACCTAGCCAAGAGAACTCGCTGTTTGATAAGGTTCTCACTGAGGAGGAGTTACATGTTGCCAGTAGACTCGGACAAGGTTCCATGCTACTCGATGCTGCAAAATATCTATGGGTATTGAGTAAGTTGCCACGAGTAGTGGATGCGTGTGCCACACTCCAGTACAATCCGGAGTTCTATAATTGGTATTTATCCTCATAAAGCGACATGGATTCATGAATATGTATATAAATAAACAATGACTTTTGTGACCCTATATAGACACTATCAACACACACAAGCAATAATAGTCAAGTGCAGGTAGAAGAGTTGGGATCAACAGGCTAAGCTCGTCCAGTTCTCCTCTCACCACATATTTAGAAGTTGCGTGACCATTTTCACCTTCGGGCAGAGGAGCATGCACCCCTCATTGCCACCATGGGAAGCCCTGACCAACATCTCTGATGATGTAGGCAGGGTGCAGTCCCTTTCTATACACCTTTCCCTTTCCGGTCAATCCATGACCACTAGTCCATGTAACTCAGCGTGAGTCCATGTAACTCAGCGTGACCATCAATTGCGCACAAGGCATACAAGCTCTGCACAAGTGACAGTGAGGATTACATCAATGGGTTTTAGGAATGGGCTACCCTCTGTATCTTTCAACAAAGTGTGAGATAGAGGGTGGGCTGAGTGTGACTGGTGTTTCTTCAATCAATTATCGAGAGGTGAGGATTGAGGGACGTTACGACCATTGGAGTCAGGTATGTTTCTGTTTTCCTATGCACCCACGGGATGGGTCTCTGCCATCAGCACATGACACGTCGCTCTGTTTGTTAACCCCAATACGAAGAAAGCAAAATAAAATAAAAAAGGCGCAGGGCAAAGGCAGAAAAAAGATAGCTTGACTGAAGAAAGAAGAGGAGAAAAGGCCAAAAGCGCAAGGGCAACCTTAAAAAGTCCAAGGCAAATGCAAAAGGGGAAAGGTGCAATTTAAAATACAAAGGTGCACCCTGAAATCTTGTAAAAGTGTGCTAGGCGGTGGAAAATCCGGAAAGACTAAAACAGACGACAAAGACAAAGGCCAAGGCAAAGAGAAACGGAAGACAAAGGCGCACAAGGAAAAGCGCAAGTGAAAACTTTTGTAAAAGTGCGCAAGCGCATCATGGTTTAATTCAAGGAGCATCGGGCTCTGAGCCGTGTAATTTGTAAATATAGACAGGCGGTGGAAAGGAAGCTAGGAAGATAGAAGGACAATGGGAAAAGGGCCTAGGCTATGGCCGGCCATGTAAAAAAGGGAAAAAGGGGATGATTGCCCAAAAGGGATTTAGGGTTTTGTATATAAAGTTGAAAAGTGAATGAGAAGCTCATTCTTGTGTATGGCAAAAAGTGGCTCTCTTCTTCTTCTTCTTCTTCTTCTTCTTCTTGTTCTTGCTTGCTTGAGCTTATGCTTGAGAGAGGGAGTGTGAGAGTGTGAGGAAGTGAGTGTGTGAGGGTGAGGGACCGAGGAGGAGAAGCTCTCCATCTTCTCCTCTCTTCTTCTCTTCTCTTCTCTTCTCTTCTCTTGCTCGTGGTGATGGAGCTTGGAGCGTGGAGCTTGAGGATGGAGCTTGCTTGAAGCTTGCACTTGGATCGTGGAGCTACCGGAGTGCGCAGGAGAGGAGGTAACTCGATTGGCATGGAGGTAAGATCACTACACCCGTAGATATGGATGGCACGTCGGCTATGTGAGAGGTAGCCATTAGTGCTCGGCTTGGAACGCTTGAAACAATAAGCGGTCGGTGGGTCTTGGTAGTTAAGCGAAAGCTCCCACATGTTGGTTCCGTTGCCGGGACCTACGGATTCTAGCCTTGAGCGCTTGCGCGCTTCAAATCAAGCATCGAAGTAAGGGCTTTCCCCAAACCGGTGCTTGAGATAGGTAGGAAGTGAGGGGGGTTGAAGATGGTATTCGATCTCCTTGGCAAGTAGGTTTTTTGCTTTTTTGAGATTTATGTTGTGAGATTTTCCTTATAATTTTTTCCGCATTTAGAAAGGATAGGAGCAAAACTTGGAGCAAACAGTAGGGTTTTCTGTTGATGTATAACAGGCTAAAACAGGGCAAAGAAGGGCAAGAAATGAAATTTTGGGTTAAATGTTAGTAAGGGAGGCAATGTTGAGGTGAGTGCAGGCCTGGACAGGGTGAAAAGGGGCCAGGAGTGGCAAGAAAGGCCACATTGTGCATTGCAAGGTTTCAGGAGAGCAGGAGAGAAGAGGAAAGCTGTGTTGAGTGGATCCGCTTCGATCTTGTCATCCGGGAAATATTGACCCAACCCATGTAATTTTACACCTTCCCCTACATGAGTAGGTTGGATATGGAGTTGCTTGACTAGGTGGAAGGCCTCCAACACTCGGCACGACGAATTTCGTAAAGTTCGACGAAAAAACGCAACGCGCTCGGGGTGTCCGAGTGATAGCGATTTTGGGCCGAGTCCCAGAATCAGCCCTCGGACAACTTGACTCAGCCCTCGGCCACATGGTCCTCAAACCATTCGGCCCACTAACACTCGAACACCCACCGCTCGGCCCGTCCGAATTGAACACTTGGACCAACTTTGGAATCCAGCTCTCGGCCCACCTAACTCGGCTCTTGGCCCACTTAACCCTCGGACATCCAGACTCGGACTGTCCGAAATTGACATTCGGACTGATTACGTTCGGCCCATTCTACTCGGCTCTCGGACGGTCCAAATCAGGCATTCGGCCCCTGCAATTCGGACCAGCTAGGCCAGTGTAAAGTTTTACCAAATTCTCGAAAATTTGACCTGACCCGGCTAGAGCTCAGCAGCGCAAACTGTCGAAAGTCCTTCTAACGCTCAGAACTTGATTCTGGCACATGGAATAGACAAAATCGTAGGGAGTAGCTGCTTAGCAGCTTGAAGTAGGCAACAACAAGACCCAAAGACCTAGACGCAAAGCGCTGAGCAGTTAAAACCTGATTGGCAAAAAACAAACGAGGCAATATGTTAGAAAAAATTTGGCCCCCGAAATTGACCCCAAAGGCTACGTAGAGCTAAAGGCACATCACAGATCCATCACGGGGTTGAAACTTAGAGCAAGTAGTTCAAGACGTGGCTAAACGGTCCTCCAAACTAGACCCTAGTGTAGCAATGGCTCTACACGAACATGGATTCTCACTGAAAAAAGAGCAACCAAAAGCCCATACCCGAATCGAGAGAAACAGAGACCCTAGAACCTCAATGGCTCAATCTAGCCAACAACGGCAAAAAGGCCACACTGCAAAAACACATACGTGTTGCATTCGGACTGCATCTAGTCAAAGAGGAAAGCAACAACATCAAGTTACAATAGCAAGAATGACCAAATATGATAGTCCTGACAATAGATGCTCCTTGAATAGCACTGCACTACGCCGAGCCAAGACATTAGTGGAGAATCCACATCTAGTCCTGCAGTTGGGGACTCAAGGGCATTTGTCAGAAGGCTTAAATTTACAAGCGAAGACCCGGAAGATGAAGACATAGTACCACCTGCTTATCTTAGGGTCAAACTCACTGCGAAAAGAGAGCATACTATCGATGCTTTGATTGATGAAGGAGCAGATTTTAATGTCTTGACCTATGAGGCATGGACCCTACTAGGCCAACCAGAGTTGACACTGACTAATGCTACTCTTAGCCCTTATGGGGGACCTCCACAAGCACTCATAGGGAAGTGCAATATCCTGGCAAGAATTGAACTGAAAGCTTGCCTATCCTATTTCATGTTCCTCCAAATAGTGCTAAATATGGTGAAGAAACCCTCCTGGGAAGACCCTTCAAGAGGGCGACCAAATGCGAGGCTGACTATGTAGCATAGAGGATACACCTGACACTGCCGGGTGTGAGGATAGTCACGACCTTTAGTAAGGGTAACCTCATCGAACCTCGAGGGAAAGGCAAGGAAGGGGCTGACATAACAGTCAAGCCTACTAATGAGAGCAAGGACTTGGTGGAGGAGCTGATACAAGCATAGGTCGAACAACGAGAACCAATGAGTGAGGCCACACTTGAAACAAGAAGGTCAAGAGACAATAAGAAAGGGCTTGGAACTTACAAATATCGTAGAAGACCCCAAAAAAAGCCCAAGCCTTACAGACGAAGGCATTGATGGAAGGGCAGCACAACGCCGCGATGGATACCCAAAGCGTTGCTACGTGCTCAAGGGTATTACGCAGGTAACCGATGGATGTGGGTACCAAAATCCCTTGCTAAACCATCTCTAATCAGCTGAAGGCAGGATTGCATCAAAAGCAACGAAGTACAGGAGGAAATCTAAGAGAAACTCTAGGTCTCGAGGCAAGAGACCGGACATGAGTGTTCGAAAGAAGGAGCCTCCGCCTGGCATGCTTACTAAGCAGATGTCCTATGTAGCCATTGAGCATGCACAAAAGCCATTAGCGCCCAAGGGGCCTTTGATTCCCCAAGAGGATAACAGGCATCACAGGCACAACATTGCTCATGGCAAGGCTGATCGCTCGACAAAGCAAATGGCACAATTGTCTAATAGCCTCGAGCAAATCATTCAGCCAGTGCCAAGTCCACCTAAGAGTCCTAGATCTCCTACATCCTCTTTTTCCAAACGGACATAGGAAGCACGACAGCGGTCCTCAATGGCGGCCGTTCACTCCCAATCTCTATCTCCATCAAAGCTTCCAGATGTCCAAGAGGCAGGACACAACACCACCCTTAGCTCTTAACCTAAGGATATGCCTGTGCAATCCATCGTGGCTAGCTCAACTGATACTCGATCTACACAAGTGAATGCTCTAAGGGCAACAAAAGACACGACCACTTTCAATTGCCCTAAGGACTTGGCACCGCAATCCCCCAATAGAAGCAAGTCCACTGAACTGGCCGCTAGTGCTTCAAATCAGGGATCACAGTAGTCACAGCCCTTGGCCGTGACAATACCCCTTGCTAAACGTGTCCTTAATAGTTTACCTGTGGAGGAGGTGTCGCAACCAACTTCATTAACAACTCCAGCACTTCCAAAGCGCCTAAAGCCTAGCCTGGAGAAGTTAACCACATGGGAATTGGCTGAAGAGCTAGACTCTTCCACAAGGGGAGACAGTTGCACCCTCGCAACCTGGCAAGGCTAATCAGCGAGCCATGGCTGTGTCCCATGAGGACATGGTAGAGAAAGGAAATGCTAAGGCTTAACCAAGCACAACAATGGTTGACCTAGTCCAGGGTCCTGAGTCGTTGAGAGATGCGCCTTCATTGACCAAGAAAAAGAGGAGAAAACAACGAAAACAACAACAATTGCAGGTGGTTGTGGACCCCAAGAACATTGAGACGAAGAGCACTGGAGAGCTGATGAATAAAGCATCGAGTCCATACACCAATGAACCCATTGATGCCTCCCCTAATAGCGGTGAAACCTCAGATACATCCATGTGCTCTAAAAAATCAAAGCAGTCATTACCATCAATGGCTGCTTGCAACGCTCAATCCACCGACAATGGAACTTGCATTGACCAATCAAGAGTGGACATAACGCTGTCACAATAGGATAACAAGCCTACACCAGTCATGCCCAAGGAGAACCATGACGCAATAACGAAGCCTCAGGAGACACATGGAAACCCCAAGAGCATAAGAAATCCTAGCATTGGCCAAACTTGCACATCTAGGCTAGAGCCCCCAGCTACGCTAAAACCCAGGCAAACTCCTAGAACCTTGCATGAGATAGCAACCGAGCAAGCCCTCGTTGAACATAGAAGTGTCACAAAATGCTTAACTGAGTTGGATGCTAAGCTCAAAGTATTCGCACGTGTCTATGTCCTGGCAGACATGCACGCATTCCCTAAAGAGCAGCTCGGAGAATATTTGCCATTTCCCTTGTCTTGGGAAGAGCAAGAACATCTTGTCGAGCACTATAACAGGCTCCTATATGAACGCATGCGACTCATCTCTGGCGAGGAAGCCGACGAACTGCGCTTAACTATCACATTCAATGATGCGCTCTGCCAACCAAATCTCTTAGAGATAGAGCAATTAAAGCAACTATAAGAGGGCCGAAGTCAATTTGAACAGCGTTGGTGTGAGAACCGCGTTGCAATGGCCGAACTAGGAGCCCAGATCATGACAGTCTCAGAGGAGCGATTGGCCAAATGGTGGTCTCAAAGAGACCCAACCTATGTGGCACCAACTTCCCTTCGAGTGCTGACTGCCATTTAGGGTATGGACTTAGCTGAACCTAGCCAAGAGAACTCGCTGTTTGATAAGGTTCTCACTGAGGAGGAGTTACATGTTGCCAGTAGACTCGGACAAGGTTCCATGCTACTCGATGCTGCAAAATATCTATGGGTATTGAGTAAGTTGCCACGAGTAGTGGATGCGTGTGCCACACTCCAGTACAATCCGGAGTTCTATAATTGGTATTTATCCTCATAAAGCGACATGGATTCATGAATATGTATATAAATAAACAATGACTTTTGTGACCCTATATAGACACTATCAACACACACAAGCAATAATAGTCAAGTGCAGGTAGAAGAGTTGGGATCAACAGGCTAAGCTCGTCCAGTTCTCCTCTCACCACATATTTAGAAGTTGCGTGACCATTTTCACCTTCGGGCAGAGGAGCATGCACCCCTCATTGCCACCATGGGAAGCCCTGACCAACATCTCTGATGATGTAGGCAGGGTGCAGTCCCTTTCTATACACCTTTCCCTTTCCGGTCAATCCATGACCACTAGTCCATGTAACTCAGCGTGAGTCCATGTAACTCAGCGTGACCATCAATTGCGCACAAGGCATACAAGCTCTGCACAAGTGACAGTGAGGATTACATCAATGGGTTTTAGGAATGGGCTACCCTCTGTATCTTTCAACAAAGTGTGAGATAGAGGGTGGGCTGAGTGTGACTGGTGTTTCTTCAATCAATTATCGAGAGGTGAGGATTGAGGGACGTTACGACCATTGGAGTCAGGTATGTTTCTGTTTTCCTATGCACCCACGGGATGGGTCTCTGCCATCAGCACATGACACGTCGCTCTGTTTGTTAACCCCAATACGAAGAAAGCAAAATAAAATAAAAAAGGCGCAGGGCAAAGGCAGAAAAAAGATAGCTTGACTGAAGAAAGAAGAGGAGAAAAGGCCAAAAGCGCAAGGGCAACCTTAAAAAGTCCAAGGCAAATGCAAAAGGGGAAAGGTGCAATTTAAAATACAAAGGTGCACCCTGAAATCTTGTAAAAGTGTGCTAGGCGGTGGAAAATCCGGAAAGACTAAAACAGACGACAAAGACAAAGGCCAAGGCAAAGAGAAACGGAAGACAAAGGCGCACAAGGAAAAGCGCAAGTGAAAACTTTTGTAAAAGTGCGCAAGCGCATCATGGTTTAATTCAAGGAGCATCGGGCTCTGAGCCGTGTAATTTGTAAATATAGACAGGCGGTGGAAAGGAAGCTAGGAAGATAGAAGGACAATGGGAAAAGGGCCTAGGCTATGGCCGGCCATGTAAAAAAGGGAAAAAGGGGATGATTGCCCAAAAGGGATTTAGGGTTTTGTATATAAAGTTGAAAAGTGAATGAGAAGCTCATTCTTGTGTATGGCAAAAAGTGGCTCTCTTCTTCTTCTTCTTCTTCTTCTTCTTGTTCTTGCTTGCTTGAGCTTATGCTTGAGAGAGGGAGTGTGAGAGTGTGAGGAAGTGAGTGTGTGAGGGTGAGGGACCGAGGAGGAGAAGCTCTCCATCTTCTCCTCTCTTCTTCTCTTCTCTTCTCTTCTCTTCTCTTGCTCGTGGTGATGGAGCTTGGAGCGTGGAGCTTGAGGATGGAGCTTGCTTGAAGCTTGCACTTGGATCGTGGAGCTACCGGAGTGCGCAGGAGAGGAGGTAACTCGATTGGCATGGAGGTAAGATCACTACACCCGTAGATATGGATGGCACGTCGGCTATGTGAGAGGTAGCCATTAGTGCTCGGCTTGGAACGCTTGAAACAATAAGCGGTCGGTGGGTCTTGGTAGTTAAGCGAAAGCTCCCACATGTTGGTTCCGTTGCCGGGACCTACGGATTCTAGCCTTGAGCGCTTGCGCGCTTCAAATCAAGCATCGAAGTAAGGGCTTTCCCCAAACCGGTGCTTGAGATAGGTAGGAAGTGAGGGGGGTTGAAGATGGTATTCGATCTCCTTGGCAAGTAGGTTTTTTGCTTTTTTGAGATTTATGTTGTGAGATTTTCCTTATAATTTTTTCCGCATTTAGAAAGGATAGGAGCAAAACTTGGAGCAAACAGTAGGGTTTTCTGTTGATGTATAACAGGCTAAAACAGGGCAAAGAAGGGCAAGAAATGAAATTTTGGGTTAAATGTTAGTAAGGGAGGCAATGTTGAGGTGAGTGCAGGCCTGGACAGGGTGAAAAGGGGCCAGGAGTGGCAAGAAAGGCCACATTGTGCATTGCAAGGTTTCAGGAGAGCAGGAGAGAAGAGGAAAGCTGTGTTGAGTGGATCCGCTTCGATCTTGTCATCCGGGAAATATTGACCCAACCCATGTAATTTTACACCTTCCCCTACATGAGTAGGTTGGATATGGAGTTGCTTGACTAGGTGGAAGGCCTCCAACACTCGGCACGACGAATTTCGTAAAGTTCGACGAAAAAACGCAACGCGCTCGGGGTGTCCGAGTGATAGCGATTTTGGGCCGAGTCCCAGAATCAGCCCTCGGACAACTTGACTCAGCCCTCGGCCACATGGTCCTCAAACCATTCGGCCCACTAACACTCGAACACCCACCGCTCGGCCCGTCCGAATTGAACACTTGGACCAACTTTGGAATCCAGCTCTCGGCCCACCTAACTCGGCTCTTGGCCCACTTAACCCTCGGACATCCAGACTCGGACTGTCCGAAATTGACATTCGGACTGATTACGTTCGGCCCATTCTACTCGGCTCTCGGACGGTCCAAATCAGGCATTCGGCCCCTGCAATTCGGACCAGCTAGGCCAGTGTAAAGTTTTACCAAATTCTCGAAAATTTGACCTGACCCGGCTAGAGCTCAGCAGCGCAAACTGTCGAAAGTCCTTCTAACGCTCAGAACTTGATTCTGGCACATGGAATAGACAAAATCGTAGGGAGTAGCTGCTTAGCAGCTTGAAGTAGGCAACAACAAGACCCAAAGACCTAGACGCAAAGCGCTGAGCAGTTAAAACCTGATTGGCAAAAAACAAACGAGGCAATATGTTAGAAAAAATTTGGCCCCCGAAATTGACCCCAAAGGCTACGTAGAGCTAAAGGCACATCACAGATCCATCACAGGGTTGAAACTTAGAGCAAGTAGTTCAAGACGTGGCTAAACGGTCCTCCAAACTAGACCCTAGTGTAGCAATGGCTCTACACGAACATGGATTCTCACTGAAAAAAGAGCAACCAAAAGCCCATACCCAAATCGAGAGAAACAGAGACCCTAGAACCTCAATGGCTCAATCTAGCCAACAACGGCAAAAAGGCCACACTGCAAAAACACATACGTGTTGCATTCGGACTGCATCTAGTCAAAGAGGAAAGCAACAACATCAAGTTACAATAGCAAGAATGACCAAATATGATAGTCCTGACAATAGATGCTCCTTGAATAGCACTGCACTACGCCGAGCCAAGACATTAGTGGAGAATCCACATCTAGTCCTGCAGTTGGGGACTCAAGGGCATTTGTCAGAAGGCTTAAATTTACAAGCGAAGACCCGGAAGATGAAGACATAGTACCACCTGCTTATCTTAGGGTCAAACTCACTGCGAAAAGAGAGCATACTATCGATGCTTTGATTGATGAAGGAGCAGATTTTAATGTCTTGACCTATGAGGCATGGACCCTACTAGGCCAACCAGAGTTGACACTGACTAATGCTACTCTTAGCCCTTATGGGGGACCTCCACAAGCACTCATAGGGAAGTGCAATATCCTGGCAAGAATTGAACTGAAAGCTTGCCTATCCTATTTCATGTTCCTCCAAATAGTGCTAAATATGGTGAAGAAACCCTCCTGGGAAGACCCTTCAAGAGGGCGACCAAATGCGAGGCTGACTATGTAGCATAGAGGATACACCTGACACTGCCGGGTGTGAGGATAGTCACGACCTTTAGTAAGGGTAACCTCATCGAACCTCGAGGGAAAGGCAAGGAAGGGGCTGACATAACAGTCAAGCCTACTAATGAGAGCAAGGACTTGGTGGAGGAGCTGATACAAGCATAGGTCGAACAACGAGAACCAATGAGTGAGGCCACACTTGAAACAAGAAGGTCAAGAGACAATAAGAAAGGGCTTGGAACTTACAAATATCGTAGAAGACCCCAAAAAAAGCCCAAGCCTTACAGACGAAGGCATTGATGGAAGGGCAGCACAACGCCGCGATGGATACCCAAAGCGTTGCTACGTGCTCAAGGGTATTACGCAGGTAACCGATGGATGTGGGTACCAAAATCCCTTGCTAAACCATCTCTAATCAGCTGAAGGCAGGATTGCATCAAAAGCAACGAAGTACAGGAGGAAATCTAAGAGAAACTCTAGGTCTCGAGGCAAGAGACCGGACATGAGTGTTCGAAAGAAGGAGCCTCCGCCTGGCATGCTTACTAAGCAGATGTCCTATGTAGCCATTGAGCATGCACAAAAGCCATTAGCGCCCAAGGGGCCTTTGATTCCCCAAGAGGATAACAGGCATCACAGGCACAACATTGCTCATGGCAAGGCTGATCGCTCGACAAAGCAAATGGCACAATTGTCTAATAGCCTCGAGCAAATCATTCAGCCAGTGCCAAGTCCACCTAAGAGTCCTAGATCTCCTACATCCTCTTTTTCCAAACGGACATAGGAAGCACGACAGCGGTCCTCAATGGCGGCCGTTCACTCCCAATCTCTATCTCCATCAAAGCTTCCAGATGTCCAAGAGGCAGGACACAACACCACCCTTAGCTCTTAACCTAAGGATATGCCTGTGCAATCCATCGTGGCTAGCTCAACTGATACTCGATCTACACAAGTGAATGCTCTAAGGGCAACAAAAGACACGACCACTTTCAATTGCCCTAAGGACTTGGCACCGCAATCCCCCAATAGAAGCAAGTCCACTGAACTGGCCGCTAGTGCTTCAAATCAGGGATCACAGTAGTCACAGCCCTTGGCCGTGACAATACCCCTTGCTAAACGTGTCCTTAATAGTTTACCTGTGGAGGAGGTGTCGCAACCAACTTCATTAACAACTCCAGCACTTCCAAAGCGCCTAAAGCCTAGCCTGGAGAAGTTAACCACATGGGAATTGGCTGAAGAGCTAGACTCTTCCACAAGGGGAGACAGTTGCACCCTCGCAACCTGGCAAGGCTAATCAGCGAGCCATGGCTGTGTCCCATGAGGACATGGTAGAGAAAGGAAATGCTAAGGCTTAACCAAGCACAACAATGGTTGACCTAGTCCAGGGTCCTGAGTCGTTGAGAGATGCGCCTTCATTGACCAAGAAAAAGAGGAGAAAACAACGAAAACAACAACAATTGCAGGTGGTTGTGGACCCCAAGAACATTGAGACGAAGAGCACTGGAGAGCTGATGAATAAAGCATCGAGTCCATACACCAATGAACCCATTGATGCCTCCCCTAATAGCGGTGAAACCTCAGATACATCCATGTGCTCTAAAAAATCAAAGCAGTCATTACCATCAATGGCTGCTTGCAACGCTCAATCCACCGACAATGGAACTTGCATTGACCAATCAAGAGTGGACATAACGCTGTCACAATAGGATAACAAGCCTATACCAGTCATGCCCAAGGAGAACCATGACGCAATAACGAAGCCTCAGGAGACACATGGAAACCCCAAGAGCATAAGAAATCCTAGCATTGGCCAAACTTGCACATCTAGGCTAGAGCCCCCAGCTACGCTAAAACCCAGGCAAACTCCTAGAACCTTGCATGAGATAGCAACCGAGCAAGCCCTCGTTGAACATAGAAGTGTCACAAAATGCTTAACTGAGTTGGATGCTAAGCTCAAAGTATTCGCACGTGTCTATGTCCTGGCAGACATGCACGCATTCCCTAAAGAGCAGCTCGGAGAATATTTGCCATTTCCCTTGTCTTGGGAAGAGCAAGAACATCTTGTCGAGCACTATAACAGGCTCCTATATGAACGCATGCGACTCATCTCTGGCGAGGAAGCCGACGAATTGCGCTTAACTATCACATTCAATGATGCGCTCTGCCAACCAAATCTCTTAGAGATAGAGCAATTAAAGCAACTATCAGAGGGCCGAAGTCAATTTGAACAGCGTTGGTGTGAGAACCGCGTTGCAATGGCCGAACTAGGAGCCCAGATCATGACAGTCTCAGAGGAGCGATTGGCCAAATGGTGGTCTCAAAGAGACCCAACCTATGTGGCACCAACTTCCCTTCGAGTGCTGACTGCCATTTAGGGTATGGACTTAGCTGAACCTAGCCAAGAGAACTCGCTGTTTGATAAGGTTCTCACTGAGGAGGAGTTACATGTTGCCAGTAGACTCGGACAAGGTTCCATGCTACTCGATGCTGCAAAATATCTATGGGTATTGAGTAAGTTGCCACGAGTAGTGGATGCGTGTGCCACACTCCAGTACAATCCGGAGTTCTATAATTGGTATTTATCCTCATAAAGCGACATGGATTCATGAATATGTATATAAATAAACAATGACTTTTGTGACCCTATATAGACACTATCAACACACACAAGCAATAATAGTCAAGTGCAGGTAGAAGAGTTGGGATCAACAGGCTAAGCTCGTCCAGTTCTCCTCTCACCACATATTTAGAAGTTGCGTGACCATTTTCACCTTCGGGCAGAGGAGCATGCACCCCTCATTGCCACCATGGGAAGCCCTGACCAACATCTCTGATGATGTAGGCAGGGTGCAGTCCCTTTCTATACACCTTTCCCTTTCCGGTCAATCCATGACCACTAGTCCATGTAACGCAGCGTGAGCCAAGATTTGCTACTGGCTAGAGGCTAAATGAACATCATCATGGGGGCCATCCCTCTACAACAAGCACTGCACGTCCCACCCCTCCCCTTCTAGTCATATGCGCTTGATAACCCACACTATAACCCCTCCCATGCGAACAATTTTATTCCGTATCAAGGCCTAACCCTTGGTTCACATCTTGCAGGTCCCCCTATGAGAAAAACATGGAGAACCTAGGGCAGTTGGCTTGCAGAGACACTCTCTGCGGACGATGGGAACATGCAGCACACGCCCCTCCGCCGGTGCGCTACATGCCCACCCTCAAAAGGTATGCAAAGAAACGAGGTCCCAAGAGACACCGCCCCGGACGAAGGCCGAAGAATCCTCAGGCCAAGGGGGTGGAAGATCAAAGAAGCACACAAGATGTGGCTATACTAGTTGCGCAAACCCCCAACGGACGCTCGGGCACGAGATGCTCAAGGGCAGAAAGGGCAGCCCGGGACAGGGAAGAATTCAATGAATTGTTCAACAGCATTTTGGAAACGGTGGTAGCCCAAGATTACACCATTCATGCCCCGGCCGACATGTTCCCTGCCCAACCTCATGGGAGCCCCGCACCAGCAGAGCCTCAGTCGCCTGACCACCCGGACTCACCCTGCCTTGTGCAAATCGACTAGCCCCTATGATGAACAAGCAACTTGACAAGTCATCATGCCATAACTTTTTGTCTTTTGATGATTAAAGGGGCAAACTCCCCACTTGTACACACTTCCTTTACTTATCGTTAATGTTAGCAGTGACTGTTCCTTTGACTATACGCGAAACGGGCCGAGTGTTCCTAACCCTACTTTTCTGTTTGCAAGTGTATGTGATGTCTTAAGTGTGGGGACGTTAGAGTCGAGTCGGTTGATGAGTTCTAGGTTATGTTGCTGCATCTACCCCTGCCCGGTACGGTCTTAAGTGTGGGGATGCATCCCTGCGCATCAGTTCTGCATATCATCATGGAAATATATCTATCCACCTCCAAATGTGAAAATTTATTTTTTATGTTGTGATGGGGTCCCTTCCCCACTCCTCTGTTTTATTTTACCGTGTCCTCGGGACTGTTCCTTATCCGTTTGCCTTTATCCTTTGTTTTGCCATTTTTCCATGTGAATGCACCCTACGTTCACTGAGACTCATATCCAACCTTATAGCCCTGTTTGTCCCTTCGAACTTCCCATTTTTCCTCTTTACCAACCCATGTTCTGATAGAGGGTTCTAAAGTTATTAATTTTTGAAGCAATTCCTGTAAATTGGACGGTTTTCCATGTGAACGCATCTTTATTGCTTCGAAACACTAATCTGAGGTGCCAACCCTGCCCTACCCATTCCTCTTGACATTTTTTATTTTTACTCCATGTCATTCCGATGCACGGTTAATCCGTTATTAATTTTTGCGGGTTTTCAGGACATTTTCGTGCCTATTTTTTATACTTTTCCATGTGAACATGCCCTATTTACATCGGAATTCCAGTTTAATTTGATAGACATATCCCGCCAGACTTCCCCCACTTTTTTCTTTTTTCTTCCCCCTCTTTCGATTGTTGGATTTTTCGTTATTATTTTTTTCGAGTGTTTTCGGATGTGTTTTTTCCATGTGAATCCCTTCTCATTCCCCCCAAATTGAGTTTGATGCACCAGCCCTGTGAATCCCTTTTCCTCGGACATTTTTCATGTTTATCGCACTTCATTCTGGCAATTGGTTTTTCTCCTATTAATTGTCGAGTCCATTTTCGGGTTCGTTTTTGGAGTTTTTCCCATGTGAACACATCCTACCTCGATCGAAACTGTGTTTTGCCAGGATCGGGTTGTTGCATACATTTTAGCACATTTTTTCTTCTTTCCGCACTTCATTTCGACGAGCAGATTTTCCAATATTAACACACGTATGTGTTTTTAGGTCTATTTTTTGCGTTTTTCTCATGTGAACATCCTGATTTTTCCCCAGAACCAATGTCGCATTTTTCTATCATCTTCCCCTCGTCTCCTGGCACATTTTTTCTTTTTACGGTTTTTCGATCCAACGTACAGTTTGGGCTTTAATAATATTTCTTCATTTTGCCATGTGGCCGCGTTTCTCGTGTCGCGCGTGAACGTGCCTCGAGATGCCCCCGTGGCCTCTGTGGCTCGCTTGCCACCGTCCCTGCCCCATTTGATCCCACCTATGCAAATTTTTTTACTCCCGCCCCGTGCATGCACGCGGGACAGGGGTGCGCTCTCTTTTTTCTGAAAAACCACACACAACATCCAAATTTAACACCAAACAAAACCCCAAAAACATCAACAAGCTTTTATTTTATTCTTTTGCTGACCAAAACAAAGAAAACAACAATTCTTCACGCAACATCATAGTAGATATCTCCCACGGATTTGATAGAATCAACCATAATCTTCAACATCTTCATAGAATCCATCAATAGAACAAAGAACATAAAAGAATATACCATTTTTGAATGGAAATCAATCACATAGTATTCATCTTCAATGTCTTCATAGTTTCCTCTCTTGATCTCTCATATACAGTTACACTGTTTTGATAGAATTGGCTTCCCTGTCTCTCTCTCTCTCTCTCTCTCTCTCTCTCTCTCAATAGTACATCATCTCCTCACTACAATGCTCTAATAATGACTCTCGATAATCCTTCTTAGGTCATGGATGCACCTCCCAAGAGGTATGTCTGATGTGAAGAGGCACCAGAGCTACTACAGTGTCTCTTCATAGCTCACTACTGTCAGTGTCACTCCAGTCTTCTCTTCATTCTTTAGCAGCTGCTTCTTCCATTTGTTTTAGCTCTTTTGAACTTAGATTCATCCTTTCCAAAAGTTAGAAAACTTTCCCAAAGTCACACATACATTCTACAGAACACTTAGAGAAGATCTATAGAATAGTACAGAACATGAACAGAGCAGATATAGAGCAGAGACAGAGCAGATACAAAGGCTCTACAGAATGTTTCCAGAGGGTTACAGAAGGTCATCAGAGAACATCAAATCCTCATAACTCATACTAAAACCATTCCAAACTATAAAAAACTATTTAATAAACTTTCAAAATATTTCAACCTTCATCAATCATCAATCCATGCTTCATACAGAAGAAAATCAAAACAAAATAGAAGCTATACAGAAGGTATCAGAACCAATCAGAACCTCAACAGAACCTATTAGAACATCACAGAGCCTCATATTTTCACTAAAAATCATCACAAGCTTCCAAAACATAATCAATATCATCAAAAACACTCTCAAACACTTCCTTTAACAACCATACATCACTCTAAATCCATCAAAAATCAATCATTCAGGCCTCAAAAACAACAAAAATCAGTCAAAAATTCAGTCTTTTTCCACTCTCAAGATATCCCCACACTTAGAAAGGAAGCGCCCTCACGACCTAAGGAAAAGAAAAATATAAGTTCACTAAAGAGCTCAATTTTATCTCCTGTAGTGTCTTCAATAATCTCGCCAAACCATGACCCCAACTTATTACTTGTATCTCTAGAAAAAATACTACTAAAGGAAAACTTCGTTATTCATTAACACATTTGATAAACAATTAAAGAGTCATAACAAATTTGTAAAGGATATAAGAGGTTCTTTAGCTTTCCATCGTAGGCTTGCCATCCACCATCACCATCAATAGTTGAAAAGAGCTCTCGAACAAATTATTAAACCACACAAACACAACCATCTGAATGACACCTCCAAAAAGATATATATATAATTAAGAATCATCCAAAATACATTGCAAAGGCATCAATGAAGGTGATCCCTTTTGAAGGCTTGGTGATTACGAAAACGATCCATGGATAAGGACTCATCCACAAATGTCTTTGGAGGATTTTGAAAGAATTGAAGGCAGCACATCCTTTCTAGCAAAACAAGGTATGTGCTAGGTAGACATAGGCATGAAAATATAGGACATCCAACTGTTGGGAATTAATGTTCACATTGACATTCATATAAAGCTTGGGAATGGCCTTTTGATCGTTATGGGAATGCCTATGCATATATGGTAAGTACCAAGCAAAATGAGTTGTCAATCTCACTGAAGGATCTAGAGATTGTGAATATTGGTAAGAAAAATGGAGGTAATTCTGGTATGCCTGAGTAGGAGTGGTCCAATCCCCTGGAATTAATGGCTAGTTAATCTGTGGTCCTGTGAGAGAATCAGTTGAGCTCCATCCTCTTCTTCTCGAAATCTGCTGATCAAATCCTTTGTATCCACTAACCAACTGAGGGGGTTGAGAAATAGAAGTGGCAGGAGATAGAAGTGGAATAAGTAAAAGAGGATGAAGAGATGGGTCGGCAAAATCATAAAAGGAGGAATAAGCTAAATAAGGAGTGGCTGAAAATTTAAGCGAATCTGTTAGGAAAGGTGTCAATTGATAAGCAGGAAAAGTAGAAGGTATATGGATAGATGGAGAAGGGCATGGCAGAGAAGGGGAAAAATCTCGATCTTCAATGAAAGAACAATAGGTAAAGATGGAAATTTGAGGAAAACCCTGAGGTTGGAAAAGGAGAGGTAAGATAGCTATGCTGAGTTGGATTGATAAAGGGAAAGATAAGTATCATAGCGATGGGCCATTTGTTGGTAGTACAATAAGCTAGGAACAGAGAAACCTAAAACAAATCATCGATGGTAGGCATCAAAGAAGGATGAATCAAATGGATGGTTCTTGGAGAGATAAGCTAGGAGATCCACCCTCAGTTGGTTAGTGCTCTGCACATAAGTAGAAGCTGTATTCTGGCGTTGGTTCAGGACCACAGAATCAATCATTGAATGCCATGAAGTGTTAGGGCAAGTAGCCACTTTAGAATAATAACACTGGAACATATAATCTATCTTCAACTCCAAATAGTTGACATATAAGACAGCTTGCAAAACCACATCCCTCACATACCAAGCCAAATCTACATTATCTGAAATTAACAGATCTCCTCCTAGATATATGTAAGACAGCAACATGGTATTCGTCATTTCAGAATCTTCAAAAACCATACGGACAACTTCTGTCAGCAAATCAGAAGACCAAGCCCCACTACAACCATCCTCTGGAAGATGGAGATCCATCATTGAGAGCTTCATATAGAAGGCCAACTTCTGCACAACTGATAGTAGATAAAGAAGGAATGGTTCGGAGAAACATACTCCTGAAAGTGCTCAAATGTAGACCATAACAAATCCATCCTGGACTGCAATCTTTCCACTTTATCTTGAAACAATGGACATAATGTGGCCTGTCTGTGGAGAACTGCCAAGTCCTATTGATATATAGAAGGAATCACAGGAACATTGGGGCTTGGAGGAATGGACCGTGACTGTGTCAGTTGGTCTTGCAACTGCTTAATCTAGGAAGCTTGGGATTCCACTGTATTATGAGCAGTTTGGAAAGCTGAGAGTTTCGTATCTAAAAGAGTCTTAAACTCTTGAGCTTCTTTAGACATTTTCTCTTTCTCTTCCAAAACTCTAGTGACCTCTGACTGAGCCACTACTAACTGAATTTTCAAAGAAGACATTTCTTCTCTCTGGGTCTCAATCATTTGGGTCTACTACTCCATCTACTTAAACAGATCGATAAGAGTGTCTTTAGTAGAGGCTAACTCTGAGGTTGCCTTATGCAACTGGTCTTTGGATTGCATTAATTCTTCATAGAAAGAAGTATATAACTGTTGAATACAAGCTGTCAAACTGAGAGTTCAATAGAACTCTGGATGTCGTTACAAAGGAAAGGAATGGCATCCCCTGACACTAAACTGTTCAGTGAAGGAACTGATATTTCCAAAGAACCCTCTCGATGTGCCCTGAATAAATTGTTGCATGTGAGGTAGGCAGGGAGGTGACTTCCAGAGGTAGCAGGAACTTGTACTGAAGGAATGACTGAGGGAGTTTTATTTGCCACATGCTTCAAGTGCTTCCGTTGAATGACCAATGAAGGAGGGAATTAAGATCCTCTATGTCGATAGGTTCTGACTCCTCTGAAGGTGGAGGGGGAGGTACTAGATCAGATGGAGGAGGTGGTAGCACACCCTTCTTAAAGCCGGAATATGTCAAGAAAGTATATAAATAGGAAGCATAAGTGATATTTGTGACATTCCCTCTGGTCACTTTGACAAAATGTTGATTCATCTTCGTAAGAAGGTAAGTACTCCAATCAATGGCAACCCCTTTTAACACCATCATGGAAGCTGTTGTGAAGAGTTCCTTGGACAAATAGTGAGATGGTGTCTTGGCAGGCATAAACCTGTCTTGGAGAAATTGGCAGACTAGCTTCCAGAGAGAATCAGTGATCATGGAAAAAGACACTCCTAAAGTGTTAATCACCTTCTTGACATCCAGAACCTCTTTGGTTTGCTTCTGTAACAGCTTGAGAATCTCGTCATTTGAGAATAATTGTCTGGTTGTAACAAAGGGTTCTCCTTTGTAGGGAAGAGACAAAGCCTTCCCTAACCCTCTAGGTGTCAATACCATAGAAATACCACGAACCAAGCCCGATTTCTTACTGTATGATGCAAGAAACTCATCACATAGGGCTGGATCGTCTGGAATCAAATGGAGTGAAGCATCTACGAAAGTTGCAAGGCCTGCTTTCGCTATAGGCTCAAAACCAAGTAGGGAAGAATAATCCTACTGATCAACGGGATATACTAGATAGGAGGAGGAGCTGGGGGCGCCATTCAGCTGTAATACACACACACACACCACAAACATAGACAATCACAGAGAATGCCTACAAAATAACAAAATAGCGATAAAAAAGAAAGCGATAAAAAGAAACACACACAGAAGTAACTAACCAATTGACCATCCCAAATAACCCACATCCTAGAAAAAATTTGGCATGACCTCTACACATATGCGATCGAAAACTTCATGCGATGCAATAAGCAGTCACCCAAGACCCCATATCAGGCAAAAAAGAAAAGAAAAAACTACAAATAGCACCCATAATCGTATCACACAAGCAAACCATAATACCTCAAAAATCTAATTAGGACCTAACCATAACTTGGATAAACAATGTCAACTTAAAGGACTGTACGTGCCCATCCCACGAAGCGTATTTATTCAAAAGGGAAAAAAAAGCAGTGAGAGGAATGATTTGAATGAAGGGTTCATTTTAGAAAATTATTATCAATGGTTGAAATTTTATTAGGTTGCAAACCTTAATAGGAAAACGGCGGTTCCTTCTTAAAATTTTAATTACAACTTATTAACGTGAAACAGTGCTTAAACGAAACTCGGATTGCGATACCCAGACTGGGGTCTCTAAATGCATATTCATTAATTAAAAATTAATGGTAATGTGGAGCGCTTTTTTGCCAGTGCGTGCTTTTTTTTGACGACTGGTTCGTTTTTATTGAAAATTAAAGTGCCTCTGAAGTGCACATAGCGCGTGCAAAGTGAACGGTGGATTGATTTTTAAGTTATTAAAAAAATGCGTGTTTAGCGTGAGTGCGCGTGAAAAAGTGGGTGAATATAGTTCATTTCAACAATTAATCGTGGTTAAGGGATGAACAAAATAAATAAAGCACAAAAAATAGATACTTGGTAGGGGTGTGTATGCAAGAGACTAAAGGCGCATTGAGTAGTCCCAAATGCAAGGAATCTAGTCAAAAAAGGCAAAAACCACTAGCTGGAAAAAAATAAAGCACCTTAGTTTTTTTGCAATATTTATTATTATTATTATTATTATTATTATTTAGTTTGTTAAATAAATATCAAAGAAATATTAAAGGGATCATATTTCGTTTAGGCAATATTAATTAGTGTTTGGGTGAGATTGTTATTTTATTTTTGTTTTTTATTTTTTTAATTAATTGTAATTTAGATGTGTTTGTATTTTGTATTTTGTTTTGCTTTTTTTTTCATTATTTATTTATTTTTTAAAAAATGATTAAAATAGGATATATGGCATAGGAATATGTTGTGAAGTGTAATGGTAGGATTTCAATAATCCAACAAGTGTCAATAATGTGTTTGAATTTATCCATGATTTTTTAGCTGATTTTTGAAATTTAAAATGAATTTTCATGAGGTGAGGTATTAAAATTAGGGTGTTGGCTTCAAATAATACTTTGGCCATTTATAGAAGCACTTTCAATTGAGAAATTTTTGGCAAAAGGGACAAGGGGGTTTGTGAAAATTTTTGAAATGTTTTTGGAAGTATTTCTGAACTTTTACCAAATTTTAATGAATTTTGCTCATTTTGCATGTATTTTTGAAAGATTTTTGAAGTTTTGATTTTTTGTAATTTATTTTCTTGAATTACCACTTTAGAAAATAGTGCAAATGATTTCAAAAAATTTGGAAAATTTTTAGGAATTTTTTTGCAAGTTATTTGGATTTTAAATGAATTTTTGAAGTTATTTAGTGTTTTATGTTAGTGTTTATGTTTTTGAAGTTGTTTATGTTTAAATGAATTTCAAAAATGTTTGGTGGGAGGGGCCAAGTCGGGGGGGGGGGGGGGGGGGGAAGGGGGGTCGAAGGAGATGGGCAGGCGGGGGTAGGAAAAGGGGGCCCAAGGAGGTAGGCGGCAGGGGTGGGCGAGGCAGAAGGTGGGTTGTGGCGGAGGAGTGGCCAGGCGGTAGGCGTGGAGGAGGAGGGCGAGGAGGCGTGGAGGAGGGAGGCGGCGGGGGTGCGGAGGAGGCCACAGCGAGGAGAGGGAGTAAGCCGTGGAGGAGGGAAGGATAAGGAGGGCGCAGCCGCAGGCGAGGAGAGGAGGGGACGGAGGTCCCGGAAGAAGGAAAGGACGCGGGCGCGCGAGGAGAAGCAGGTAAGACCATTTTTTTTTTTGTTTTTTAAAAAAAATTCTTTTCTTTTTCTTTTCCTTGTTCTATTTCTGTGTTTGCGTTTTATTTTGTTTTTATTTTGTTTTTTCGTTGTCCGTTTTTTTCGGTGTTGTGGTTTTTTTTTTTGTCTTGTGGAGGGGGATGAGGATTATGCTTGTGTTTTTTTATTTTTTTAAATAAATAAATTTATTTTTGGATCAAGTGGTTGAATATTAGGGTTTTATTATGTGTGTGTGTGGTGGTGTTGTGGGTGGATGATGGGGTTTGTTTTTTTGTTTTTTTGTTTTTTGATTTTCTTTGTTTAAAAAAACGGATTATTATTTTGTTGTTTGTTTGTTTGTTTGTTTGTTTTTTTAATTAATTGGTTATGTATTAGTATTAGTAGTATTATTAGGGTATCTTATTATGATTATTACTATTATGTTTTGTTTTTGGGGTTTTGTTTGGTGTTAAATTTGGCTGCTGTGTGTGGTTTTTCAGAGAAAAGGGAGTGCACCCCGGTCCTGCATGCATGCGCGGGGCGAGAGTAAAAAAATTTGCATAGGCGGGATCAAATGGGGCAAGGATGGCAAAACGCGAGTCGCAGAGGTGACGGGGGCATCGCGAGGCGCATAAACAAAAAATAAGTGCATTCACGTGCAACACGAGAAACGCGGCCACACGGCAAATGGAAGAAAAATTAATGAAACCCAAACCGTACGTCAGATCGAAAAACCGAAAAAAGAAAAAATGTGCTAGGAGACGAGGGGAAGATGATAGAAAAATGCGACATTGGTTCCGAGGAAAAATCAGGATGTTCACATGGGAAAAACACAAGAAATAGACCTGAAAACACATGTGTGTTAATATTGGAAAATTTGCTCATTGAAACGAAGTGCAGAAAGAAGGAAAAATGTGCTGAATAATGTGTCCAATAAGCTGATCGTGGCAAAACACAGTTCCGATTGAGATAGGACGCGTTCACATGGAAAAAATCCCAAAAACAGACCCGAAAATAGACTCGAGAATTAATAGGAGAAGAACCAATTGCCGGAACAAAGTGCGATAAACATGAAAAATGTCCGGGGGAAAGGGATTCACAGGGTTGGTGCATCAACTTCAGTTTAGGGGGAATGACGGGGGGTTCATAAGGGAAAAACACAAAAAACCAACCGAAAACACTCGGAAAAATTAATAACGAAAGTTCCAGCAGTCGAAAGAGGGTGGAGGAAAAAGGAAAAAGTGGGGAAAGAGCTGACGAGACAGGTCTGTCAAATTAAACTGAAATTCTGGTGCAAATAGGGCATGTTTACATGGAAAAATGTGAAAAATAGGCACGAAAAGGACCCGAAAACCCGCAAAAATTAATAACGGATGAACCGTGCATTGAAATGATAGGGAGTAAAAAGTAAAAATGTCAGGAGGAATGGTTAGGGCAGGGCTGGCACCTCAAATTAGTGTTTCGAAGCAATAAAGATGCATTCACATGGAAAACCGTCCAATTTATGAGAATTGCTTCAAAAATTAATAACTTTAGAACTGTCTGTCAGAAAAGGGTTGATAAAAATAAAAAATGGGAAGTTCAAAGAGACAAACAGGGCTATAAGGTTGGATGTGAGTTTCAGTGAACGTAGGGTGCATTCACATGAAAAAATGGCAAAACAAAGGATAAAGGCAAACGGATAAGGAACAGTCCCGGGGACGGGGTGAAATAAAACGGAAGAGTGGGGAAGGGACCCCATCAAAACATAAAAAATGAATTTTTGTGTTTAGAGGTGCAGTGCACAGGAACAAATTGTGCATTGTGTATTGAGAGGCCCATCCCGTGTGTGCAAGACTCCCTTCTCACATCTCACCTCTCACTTGATTTGACGGGAAAAACTGGTCACTCACCCCACCCTCTGTCTCACGCTCACTGATAAATACAGAGGGCAGCCCATACTCACGTCCCCATCCTATTAGGATGAAAGCTCACATCACTCAAGGGGTTGGTGATGAAGATCATGTCGGCTGTGGTTGTCATGAGGATCTTGAAGACGAGGCGTATCTAGGGAGGCAACCTAAAAATCTCATACTTCAATGATTTGTAAGAAAAGTCTTCTGTTAAGAAGGACAGACTGACTAATATTGCAGAGACAGCGCGCCAAGGGAGGTGGCTTCAAATTACTTGCTGAAAAGGTTTTGCTGTTGATGAGTCAGCTATCCTCAATTGCGGGGTGTTAGCATCTTTTTCACAGTCAGCTTCCCGTCCAAGGGTGTTTCCACATTTTCTTGGAACGAGGCCTGTTATGATAGGGAATTTCTTCCTTTTCTCCCATAACTCTCATCAGTCATCCTTTAACATCTGCTTTGTTCATTAGGAAGGACAATGCTTCATGATCCACGTAGAACTTGAAATGCGTTGACAGTAGATAGTGTCGAAACTTCTCCAGTGCAAACACCATTGCCAAACACTCAAGCTCTGTCACTGTGTAGTTCCGTTCCCTATTAGTAACCTTTCGGCTTGCATAATAAATTGGTTGATCTAATTTAGAGGGGCCCTTTTGACATAGGACAGCACCTAGCCCTTCAACTGATGCATCTGTGTGCACATAGAATTCCTTCGTCCAGTCAGGAGGCTACAAGATAGGTGCTTTGATAAGGCACTGTTTTAGGGTATTAAAGGCTTCTTCACAGTCATCAATCCAAAGGAAATCATCATCTTTCCTTAGGAGCTTGTGTAGAGGGGCTGCCTTGGTTGCAAAATGTGCAATAAATCTTCTGTAGTAGCCCACATGGCCAAGAAATCCTCTCAATTGCTTGAGGTTTGTTGGTGCTATCAAGGCAAAAATCTTGTCAATCTTCGCGGGGTTTGTTGCAATCCCTTGTGCAGAGACAATATGACCCAGAAGAACTCCTAATGAGACGCCAAATACACATTTGTCGGGGTTGAGAGAAATCCCATACTCTCGGCATCTGTCAAAGTATCGCTCTAGGTGTCCCCAATGCTCACGGATTAAACTATAGACACAAAAGTCATCAAGATACACCTCAATGAAATCATGCAAATGATTCTGGAAGGCAGCCATCATTACTCGTTGAAAGGTGGCAGGAGCATTACAGAGCTCAAACGACATCACTCTATAGGCATAGGTAGGTCCCTCATTCTGTGGTGAAGGTTGTTTTGGATTGGTCCTCTCCTGCGATTTGGACTTGGTTATATCCGCTAAATCCATCCAAGAGGGAATAGAGCTCATGGCGTGCCACTATGTCCAACAATTGGTCTGTAAAAGGGATAGGAAAATGATCCTTCTTTGTCTTCGAATTGAGCTTTCGAAAGTCTACATATATTCGAAGTTTTCCGTTCTTCTTGGGTACTACCACAATGGGCGAAACCCATTCACTATTAGCCATGGGATAAATGAACTTGGTTTTAAGAAACTTCAATAATTCAGCCTTCACTAGCGTAGAATAATTAGGATTCATACGCCTTTGTCTTTGCCTTACAGGTTTGGCATCAGGCTCTAGGTCAATGTGATGTTGGCATACTGTGGGTTCAATCCCCTTTAGATCTTTATATGACCAAGCAAACATGTCTAAGTTCTCTTTAAGTAGGTCTCGCATGACCACTAGTTCTTCTGCTGGAAGATTGAGACCCATTTTCAGGTGACGTTCAGTACCGTCAGTATCCAGGAACGTCACTTGTTTTTTACCTTCCACTTCGCGGATAAATGTCCCTCGGATGGCTTATGGATAGAGGTTTGACTCGTTCAAGAGAGTAGTGTCCTTGTCTGATGTTCCACTAGAACCAATGTCCTCCTTCTGAACAGATGACTCGTTTGTTTGTTTTGATTGCTGGAAGGGTATCAAAGCTTTGTTTGCTTCTGTGTGAGTGGTGATTTCTTTTGGACTTAGGTATTCATCTTCAAAGGATGCATCTAGAAATGTCACATAGCACGGACCTTCTAGAAGCCTAGGCTTTGATGGCTCTGGATTTTGTTTGGCAGGGGGCATCATCATCATCTTTTCTCCAGCATGAATGGTCAGGGCGACAGGAGCCACTGGTAAACTTAATTTTTATGCCTTTAATCCATTGCTTACGCAAATTTTGCATACTTTGTGGTCCATTGGCCAACGCAAATGGAACTATGGTCATTCCATCCAACACCCTGAGATCTTCGGCCTCTGAGGTCTCTATAGGGACATCAACAAGATCATCCATTATCAGAGGAAATTCTTCATCTGCACTTTCATAACCTGCTTCGTTTTCTTCCT
Source organism: Lygodium microphyllum (assembly GCF_053477565.2). Classification (NCBI taxonomy): domain Eukaryota; kingdom Viridiplantae; phylum Streptophyta; class Polypodiopsida; order Schizaeales; family Lygodiaceae; genus Lygodium; species Lygodium microphyllum. The sequence goes on along the minus strand of NW_028229599.1, from coordinate 262,389 downwards.
CATCATTTTCATCCTCTTCCTCTAGAGGCTCTGTCTCTGCTTCTGTAGAGGCTATGTAGGAGAAGAACAGATCTTCTCCCTCTGCATCTACTTCTGCTTCTGCTTCTGTCTCTGTTATTGCTTCTGACTCTGGTTCTACCTCTGTCTCTAGCTCTGTGACTGTCTCTATTACTACTTTTGTGACTGTCTCTGGCTCTGTCTCTGCTTTGTATTTGTTCTGTCTCTGTTCTGTCTCTGCGACTGTCATGTAACAGGGAGAACATTATATCCATGCTTCTATTTCACTATCAGAGGTGATTTCAGAAGTCAATACAAGTTGAGGCAGGAGGCATTCTCCCATGGACAAGGACTTTGCTTCACTTGGTAGTTGGCTTACAGTGCCCACTGTTAGGGACTGTGCCTCTGTTTTCTTGGGAAAGATCTGCTTAATAGCCTCTTCATCTCCTGATGTACCATCTGTTACCTCGTTGGATGATTCAATTATGACTTCAATGGATGCAGATCCATTGCCTTTTTGTGATCCATACAACTTCAACACCACTTTGTTGGGTCCTCTGCCTAGGGTTAGGGTTCCTTTGAACCAGTCCATCCTGGCTCTTGCTTGAAAAAGCCAAGGTCTTCCCAACAGCAGAGGGTATGAGCTCCCATAAGAATTTGGTTTGACCATCAGATATGTCAGTCAATAGTCTCTTCCTACAAGGGTTGTTTTTACGTATGGGAGGATGCCCACCGGTTTAATTCTGCTTTGGTCTGCCAATCTGATAAGCCACTGTGTGGGTTGAATTCCTTGCAACCTTAAGTCCTTCATTGCCACATCCGTCTTTCAGTGATATTGACAGTTCATTTTGCTTGGTACTTAGTATATATGCATAGGCATTCCCACAACGATCAAAAGGCCATTCCCAAGCTTTGTATGAATGCCAATGTGAACATTGATTCCCAATAGTTGGATGTCCTATATTTTCATGCCCTATGTCTACCTAGCAGATACCTTGTTTTGCTCGAAAGGATGTGCTGCCTTCAGTTCTTTCAAAATCCTCCAAAGACATTTGTGGATGAGTCCTTATCCATGGATCGTTTTCGTAATCACCAAGCCTTCAAAAGGGATCACCTTCATTGATGCCTTTGCAATGTATTTTGGATGATTCTTAATGATATATATCTCTTTTTGGAGGTGTCATTCAGATGGTTGTGTTTGTATGTGTGTTGTAATAATCTTATGTGATGAGTTCGTGCTGGTTGAATAATTTGTTCGAGAGCTCTTTTCAACTATTGATGGTGATGGTGGATGGCAAGCCTACGATGGAAAGCTGAAGAACCTCTTATATCCTTTACAAATTTGTTATGACTCTTTAATTGTTCATCAGATGTGTTAATGAATAACGAAGTTTTCCTTTAGTAGTATTTTTTCTAGAAATACAGGTGATAAGTTGGGGTCGTGGTTTGGCGATATTATTGAAGATAATACAGAAGATAAAATTGAGCTCTTTAGTGAACTTATATTCTTCTTTTCCTTAGGTCACGAGGATGCTTCCTTTCTAAGTGTGGGGATATGTTGAGAGTGGAAAAAGACTGAATTTTTGACTGATTTTTGTTGTTTTTGAGTCTGAATGATTGATTTTTGATGGATTTAGAGTGATGTATGGTTGTTAAAGGAAGTGTTTGAGAGTGTTTTGGATGATATTGATTATGTTTTGGAAGATCATGATGATTTTTAGAGGAAATATGAGGCTCTGTGATGTTCTGATAGGTTCTGTTGAGGTTTTGATTGGTTCTGATACCTTCTGTATAGCTTCTGTTTTGTTTTGATTTTCTTCAATATGAAGCATGGATTGATGATTGATAAAGGTTGAAATATTTTGGAAGTTTATTGAATATTTTTTGATAGTTTGGAATGGTTTTAGTATGAGTTATGAGGATTTGATGTTCTCTGACGACCTTCTGTAATCCTCTGTAAACCTTCTGTTTGTTGAGCCTTTGTATCTGCTCTGTCTCTGTTATGTATCTGCTCTGTTCCTGTTCTATATTGTTATGTAGATATTCTATAAGTGTTCTGTAGAATGTATGTGTGACTTTGGGAAAATTTTCTAGCTTTTGGAAAGGATGAATCTAAGTTCAAAAGAGCTAAAACAAATGGAAGAAGCAACTGCTGAAGACTGAAGAGAAGACTGGAGTGACAGTGATAGTAGTGAGCTATGAAGAGACATTGTAGTAACTATGGTGCCTCTTCACATCAGACATACCTCTTGGGAGGTGCATCCATAACCTAATAAATATTATTAAGAGTCATTATTAGAGTATTGTAGTAAGGAGATGATGTACTATTGAGAGAGAGAGAGAGTCAGAGATAGCCAATTCTATCAAAATAGTGTAACTGTATATGAGAGATCAAGAGAGGAAACTATGAAGACATTGAAGATGAATACTATGTGATTGATTTCCATTCAAAAATGGTGTATTCTTTTATGTTCTTTTTTCTAGTGATGGATTCTATGAAGATGTTGAAGATTATGGTTGATTCTATCAAATCTGCGGGAGATATCTACTATGATGCTGTGTGAAGAATTGCTGTTTTCTTTGTTTTGGTAATTAAAAGAATAAAATAAAAGCTTGTTGATGTTACAAGATAGATTTTCTTGCAGCAGAATCCCCTTTTCCTTGGTGTCTCTCTTGGGGCTCCAAAGCAAAGAGGCTCTTATGAACTAATATTTTGAAGCATGTACCACCAATGCTTATGACTTTTATCCAAACAACACTATCTACAAAAAGCCTCGGGTTGCCATCATTATGTACATGTCCAACATTGAAACCTAGAATGGGTGGAAAACTTTGGAAATGAGAGTGGTAATAATAGTAAAGCACTACATATCTAATTCATCATCTCTCAAGGTTACACTCTAGCTCCACAAATTGGCATTAGCTTCCCTAGCTTATCATTTTTCATGTAACTCTAAAACAAGTGAAACCCATATCTACGATGTTAACTCCTATTTTTTGTCACGTCTATTGCACCTTCTAACATTTTGTACCTTTAAGACTATCACAAAGCTACCATCCTTATGATACTTCGATCTTAGCATTAAATTCATTCTTCCATCACTTCTCTCCAATATAATCCCTCGAATTGTCAAAATCTTTCATGCCTAGTCCATATCCTTGATTGGAAGATATTCATGTGTGGATTGCTTAGGTCCATGTCACTAATCACATACCTTTGTTCATGCATGATCAAATGTTACATCAAGTTGCCTTGTTTCATTTAGACCGCCTTCATACACTCATGTTTTGTTATGGGGTTGTATGGAATTTGACATGCATTTGTATAACCACGATAAGGAAGAGAGTACTTTGAGAGTTGAGCCAAAGTTTTATGCATTGCACTTGATACCTCAAACATCCATGTAGGTGTACATTGTTATAAGCATCCATTTGATGGAATGTGTAGAGTGACGCATATTATACATGTCATGTTGGTGGTGTAAAACTCTATTCTCACATCTAGAATGAAGTCAAGCATTTGAGGGTGTCATGTGCTACACAAATGATAGATGAAGGTTGTAGAAGGTATCAATGTTTTCATGTCTTGAATGGCAATTCAATGTATTAGAATTTCACTCTTGCTCTTGGCCTTGATGGTGAGGAGCAAGTTGAGGATTAACATTGAGTGAGTTAGCTTTGGTTGAGGGACGGATATGCATATTTGGGAAGAGAAGGAAAGAGTTGAGATTGGGGGGCTCTTCGAGGAGGCCTAAAGGAATTGAAGAGCTTGGTTTTGTGTTGCATTGTAGGAGGAGTTGCAAAAGGGGAGGTCATCTGTTCTAAAGAAGGGTTGCTATTCCTAAAGAAGAAGGACAATGTTACATTTTTCTTTTGCCTTTTTCTTCAAATGTACAAGTTTGTAGTCTAAACTAGGGGTCTAGAATGCTAATAATGGGGGGAGAGGTGTGAGGATATTGTTATGAAGAGGAAAAAGAAGGGTTGCTATAGGCCGTCTATATGAGAAAAGGAGAAGTCGATGATAGTCCTCATTGCGTTTGATGTGAAGAAGATTCCTCCTCACCCCCTTGTATTAATATCTAGCTCACTTTCATAATGAAAACAATGTCTCCAATCTTTTGATTAAGTCTTTAACATTATCAATGGCTTAAATTTATGGAGATTTCATTGTGCCTTCTTTGGATACATGTAGAATGTAGCTATGCTTATGTCATGCCAAGTATTGATAAGTTCATGATATATATTCACTTTTAAGTATTTGGAATATATGTAGCACCATATGTTTTGATCCATAAAGCAATACGGTACTCTAAATGTAAAAAGGGGATGAAATTCTTGGTGAAAGGCTTTATGCTTTGAACATTTTCTATTTAAGGAAGAGGAGAAAGGGTAACTAGATAAAGTAGGGGCTTAAGAAGCAAGACCCACACTATGGAGTGTCTTTTGGTGCTTATAGTATTATTGTTTCTTGTTCTTTCCACACATGTGTAGTGTGTGGTTAATAAAGATGGGTATTAGTATTGATTGTTTCTTTTGTATGATCTTGAAAGGTAATCAATTGACCACAGGTTCAGTGGGGAATTTTTAAAGCTAAAGTAGCATGTTTTACTCATTTGAGATTTTGTCTTGAAAATCAAGTACTTGAGGGAAATGGATAGAGTTGACAAAGCTACTTGATTGAATTGATTGCATTTGAAATGTATGATAGTTGAGAATATAGAATGCAAGTTTCATACACATAAACACGTCTTGCATGAAACCTTGATCTAATTTTGTTCTAAGGGGAAGGATATTTTAATAAGTTGTGATATGTTGACTATACAACATGTGGGAATGATAGCATACATAGATCTTTGTAGCTAGGAGGGAGGGCTTCTTATCTATGCGAAAATACATAGAAATAGTGTTTTGTGTGTTTCATTCCGTGCCTTTTGGTGTGATATATGTCCTTATGTATTTTTAATTAGTATATATTATGATTTTTTAAAAGTTATATGAGTGTGCTTTTGTGGATAAGCTTGAGTATGCAACTTATGTATGTTGATTTGTGTAAAATAGGCAAAGAGCTATTAGGAGAAGGACAAAACTTGGATGTGGACCAAAGGAAAACAAAGAGAAAGGGGTAGTAAAGGATAAGGGTGAAAGAAAGAAGATCCCAAAAGGGGAAGTGGGTATGTAGAGAGTTTTATGCACGTAGTTAAGAGAAGGATCAAGGTGGAGCCAACAAGAGGAGGATCAACAAGAAGGCCACAACTCCTAGAAGAGAGGTTGGCGCTACTATTACTAGAGGTAGGCCTGTTGTGAAGAGTAAACCTCAAAGATCTTGGAGCTTGAGGTTGACCCAAATTCATTTTCCCTTTACAAAATTGAAGGATAGCTTTGGATTGGGAGACATTCTTATTATTACACAATAAATAATGGATTGAGTTGACCAACTAGCTAAAATACCCATAGATCAATATGTTCCAACTACATTCTTGATAGAGTTTATCCTCTTTCTTTGTCCTATGCATAGCTCACCACATATTTGGGTTTCTCTGTTGGGATTTTATGATGTTCTACTCCCAATTTTTATACCATGGAATTGTAATTTGGGTTTGTTATATGCATAGCTCGTATTTAGGTTTTTGTGTTGGGATTTTATGATGTTCCACTCCCAATTTTTATACCATGAAGTTGCAATTTTATGAACCAAATTGTTGTGTAAGTTCTCTTCTATAATTACTCTTGTGTATTCCATTTCTATCAAATTGCAATATTATGGGTAATGATGTGTAATAAGCCATGATGTTATAGACATAGACATTGGTATAAAAGCTCACTAAAAACGATGTTTATCTAAAAAAGATTGCCTAAGAAAGTTCACAAAAGAATTTCTTGCTTGCTAGAGGATTGCGAGGAGGGTGAGCATTATTTATATGAATGTGACATTGAGCTCTGAAATGGTCTTATCGGTTACATTTAAAGAAATGTGGCTAAGCTTTAGGGTTGAGATTTTCATGATGAAGGTTGTTGTTATTGTTGGATTGTTGGGGCCATTATTAATAAGATTGAGGTGGCCCCTATTTTGATTTTCAATTTGAAGATTAACTCTAGCTCTCTTTGGATAGGAAAATCCATGGTTTGAGTAGAAGGTGGTAGTATGGAAGTTTCTTATTGGAAGAGATTGCATCAAAGGATGAGCTCATATTAACCTATCTCTAAGGTTAGAAGGTTTCATGGTTTTTAGTTGCCCATTCAGGGGCGGGTTTAAGCCTTGACAAAAATGTGCTACTTGTTGTGTTATAGTCATCTTGGGGAATAGCCTTCCACTATTAGACCCTATTGCCTTAGGCTAAAAAACTCATCCATTCTATGGATTTGATAGGTTGGAGACATGTATCTTCCTTTTGGACAACTGTCTTGATTTATTTTTGAGTTTGGGATGTCTCAATGATAGCCTTGTCATGATACCATTGTTTCTATCATAATCGGGCTTCCCTAGTGAGGCGTAATCGGGCAATCATAGCCTGTGATTGGCTATGCTTGTACACCGACTGTGGAAAAATAATCTTTCATTTGTCTGATCCAAGTCCTAGCATTTGTTTCAATCTTTACGCTTTCATCGTTAAACGCAGGCTGTTTAACTTGCTTTAATATAAACTTCTTCTCTTGTTGATTGGTTGAAGAAAATGGTGCTAGGGGTACCTGAAAGATGTATCACCTTAGACAAGATCAATCATGATTTTTTTCACATGATCAAAAGCTCAAGTTTTATTGCTTTAGTATGTACAATATGTACCTTTTTGAAGATAGATTTTTGATATATTTAAAAAATACATTTAATCATGGTGTTTGGACACATGTATCTCTTTGTATACAGATGGTTTTTCATGGACTAAAAGAAGTTGATAATGGCTTAATTGTTTATGAAATCCCTTGATGATGTAGTTATTCCATTTTAGTTTACCTAGGTGAGCTATCCTATATGGGGGTAGAACATTGGTAATCCGATCTCGTAGATATATTGATCTTGATGGATACTTTTATTATTCATAGTTATAATAGTTTTTATAGGTGGCTCTTTGAACAAAAATATATTGACAAGCTTGAGCTCTTCCATCCACCATCGAATTCTTTTAAGATTTGCATTAAGATAGACTAATCTTTCAGCATCAATAGAGCAATAGTTGCCATGATGGATCCATCGCATTTGTCGATAGTATCTAGGAGGACAATATAACTTTTCGAAGATCTTCATGAAATCTTCTCGCAAAGCATAATCCAATGAGTGTATAGTAGATTGATACATTGTGTGAAAGACCAAGAAGTTGTGCCAAGGTTCGCTTTGAATCTATATGCGATAAGGTAGATTAAGTTAATACAATTAACAAGTCAGTGGAAGCAAAAAAGAATCCCAATTGCATTACTTCTTTATTTATATACAATACTTTGTTTGACTTAAAAGACATATGATATATAAATCAACCATAGTACTATTGAACAAAAATAACCTCAAATCTGGGTGGCTCACTGTTAATCCTAGCTCGAGATGGAGAAAAAGAAGTCCAAGAAAACTCCAAATATGGACAGAAAGGAAGAAGCAAGAAGGGAAATGGCCAAAAGCGTAAGGGCAGCCTCAAATGCTAAGTCAAAGGCGAAAGCACATTTTTAAATTCAAGGCGCCCCTAAAACTTTTGTAAACGAGCACCAAGCTCCCTCCTGTGCAAATTGTAAAGGTTAGACGGGCGTATGTAAAGAGAAAGGACAACTAGAAGGGAATGGGAAAAAGGGGACCTTGCCACCACAATGGCCGCACCACAATGGCCGGCCATGTAAAAGGGGTAAGGGTTTTGTATATAAACTCAAAAGTGAATGGGAAGCTCATTCTTTGGTGTGTGGCTAAAGTGGACTCTTCTTCTTCCCTTCTTCTCTCCTTCTTGCTTGCTTGTGTGTGCTTGAGAGAGGGAGTGTGAGAGTGTGAGGGTGAGGGATCTTGGAGAAGAAGCTCTCCATCATCTCCTTTCTTCTTCTTCTCTTCTCTTCTCTTCTCTTATCTCACACACGGCTATGGAGGATGGAGCTTGGAGGTGGAGGCTTGAGGATGCTTGAGCTTGGATCACCAATCTTGGAGCTACCGGCTTTCTTGAAGGAGGAGGCCACTCATTCGGGCATCAAGGTAAGCTCACTATACCCCAGTAGGATCGAAGACGCGTTAGCTAGGTGAGAGATAGCCATTTGTGCTCACTTGAAACACTTGAAGCAATAAGCGGTCTGTGGGTCTTGGCAGTTGAGCATGAGCCCCTCTACATTTTGGTTCTGTTGCCGGGACCAACGGACAGGGCACAAATAAGGAAGAAATGGGAAAAAAGAGCGCTTAGATGTGTTAATTGTCGAGCCTTAGTTGGGTAAGGGTTTAAAACCCAAGAGGTCAAGGGAGAGCTCATTTGCAACAGTAGTGTGTGTGTGTGTGTGTGTGTGTGTGTGTGTGTGTGTGTGTGTGTGTGTGTGTGTGTGTGTGTGTGTGTGTGTGTGTGTGTGTGTGTGTGTGTGTGTGTGTGTGTGTGTGTGTGTGTGTGTGTGTGTGTGTGTGTGTGTGTGTGTGTGTGTGTGTGTGTGTGTGTAGAGAGAGAGAGAGAGAGAGAGCAAACCTTTGCAGCAGATCGGTCGATTCGTTTAGGAGGTTTTCGAGTATGTCAGGTATATGCAAACCTTGATCTTTGTCCATTGATCTATTTTGGAAGTGCCTCTAACCTAGGATGTTAGGAATTGATTGATTCGAGCCAAAATCATCGCCCTTTCCAACACACACCATCACACTCGACCTGTCTGAGTCCTAGACTCGGATGACCACTTTGGGCCAAACCCGAGAATTGGCCCTTGGCCTGCTTACATTCGGCCCATTAAGCCCAACTAGACTCGGCCCCACCTCACTCAGTCCTCGGCCATTCATCCCAGTCACACTCAAATGCTTCACTTGGCCATTCGGCCTTGCCCACTCGGACCACCATATTTGGCCCATTTGAATCAGACAATCGAGCACTCGGCCCATCTTACCATGTGGCATTCGGACAGCCTTATGGGACACTCGGCCCTCAAATTTGGCCCTAGGCCACTCGGACGGGCCAAATTTGACACTCGAACCCTACAATTTAGACTAGTTGGGCCGAATCTAGAATTTTCAGATTTGACATATGTAGACCTTGACTAACCTAGACCATAGCCGTACAAACCCTCGAGAGCGATACAAACAAACATAACATCTTTTTGGTACACGAAATGAGAGAACCAACGAATATCATGGACCTAGAAGCAATGCTAGCCAACCTACTAGCTGTCCACCTTGCTAAGAGCGACAAATTGAACTATAGACCCTAAGTGGACCTTGACTAGGCGCAAAGACGCATCACAGACCCTAGAGACCAATGAGAGCGGCCAATGAGTCTAAAGCCCTATCTGGCCAAGATGTAGATGGGAGTGTAAGATCTACATCAATCATTCTACATTGCATCCCACACTATTTTCGACGCTTAAAGTGCACCTGAAGAAAAGCTGAAAGCCTGATTTTGCATAGTGCATGGAAAAGAGCACCACACACACTTAGTGAACTTAAGTTGAGGATTTTTTATAAGTAAGAAAGAACTCACTCATACTTAATAAATTGAACGAAGCCACTAGTTGGAGAAGACCCTGAAACTTAGATGGGTAATCGAGAACCCCAAGTGGTAGGAACAAGAGGAAAACACGACACAGGAGCTAGACAAATCAAAAGGACATCATTGCAGGCATGAATTTACTCGATTTAATAAACCTTATCGACACCCTGGTGGAACAAGAGACCACATATATGGTAGAGACCAGCACAAATCAAAGATGCAAAGAAGAGCTCAATTTGGGAGATTCCCTAGATGAAATCTAACAGATGGTAAACAAATATGATTTTGCAAACCCGGATGGACCACCGCGGTAGGCCATCGGAGGATATCTTAGCAGACCTCGAAGAGGAGAGACAACTAGCACAGAAAGCTTTGCAAGGCATAAGGTGTTATGGGACGTGGGCTGATCAAGCTTGAGGGTGGCGTATGAATAGTGCCTCTGGCCGTGGGGGCCTTAGGGATCCACAGCCAGGTATTTCCCTCCTAGTAGCCTTGTGCATGCAAGAGGGCTTTAGGGACCCATCTTTGCTTGATTACGCGGCGCTTCCTGTGATTGCATCTTGGCCTCCTAGGTTTAGAGTTCTGGGTCTTATGAGGATAGGAGCGTCGACTCCTAGGCGGTTGTTGCGGCTGTTTAGGCACCCATTGAACGTGAGGCTGTTGGGCCTTAGCTTTGGCTGCTGTGGGTTGCGGTTTATGGAAGTCGGGGAGTGGCGGCCACGCACTACCCCCCTCCTTAGTCTTGCCTACGGATGTTTCTACCAGTGGCTTTGTGGACGGTGATGGTGTTGTGCAGCAGTTGCTGAAAGCTATGACAATGCCTATTGCTAAGTGGATGCGCTGTGACTCATAATCAACATTGCAGTGAGTCTGCTTTTTGAAGGTTCACCCCAGCAGCGACTCCGTGCATGCGTCTGTAGCACTTAACAATACGTAAAAAAGCATTGAAATAGTCTCAAACTCGATAGAAATGGCGACCCTGCACTTGCCGAGAAGTGCATATGAGTGGGCCCCATATGGGTTTAATTTGGCAGTTGTGGGTTGAAGTAGTGGTTTGCCAAGTTGAATCCAATGACTGCGGGTTAAGACATTGAAGTCTGCTCCCTTATCGATCAAGGCGTTGAAAGCGCATGTTTGCTTGGCAATGACCGTGATACGGAGGTAAGCGGGTTCTATGACTTCCTCATCCTCTTCGTTGATTTCGGTGATTGTAGCTACTCATACTTTGACCAGCGGTTCTAACAATGGTGGCTCATGCCAAGGATGCGTGGGAGGGTAGTACTTCTTGACATGACTGCCATTGAAGAAGCCTATTCCCTCACCGTCTAGTGTCTCAAGCTCGACATTGCCGGTTCGGCTAATTGCATGAACCTTGAAGGGTCCGAGACCTCTGAATTTCATTTTTTGCTTATGCCCCTTAACTGAGTAAAGGAGCACTAAGTCACCCTGTTCGAATTCGCGCTGCTTGACATGCTTGTCGACCAGCTTTTGCGTCGGGCTTTCTCACAGATCAGCGCATGGGTGGCTAGAAGACGAGTTTCTGATAGGCGTTCCAGCTCAACCAGGCATTGCATCCATGCCTCCTTCCCTTCCCATCGTTCTTGAAGTGCTATTCTTAGGCTAGGAATGAAGAATTCTAATGGTAGAATTGCCTCAGTTCCATAGGTCAGCCTAAAGGAGGTCTGGCCGACAGCCGTTTTATAAGCTGTGCGGTAGGCCCACAAGGCTGCCATCAGCTTGTTATCCCAGTCATTGCGTGAGGCTGAGACTACTTTAGTCAGGACATTGATAAGAATCTTATTAGTTGATTCTGCTTGGCCATTTGCATGAGGGTAGTATGGTGAGGATTTGCGATGGATAATGAGAAAGGTGGACAGGAGATGTGCTATCACTTCGTTGATGAAGTGCGTACCTTGGTCGCTAACCAGTTCGATGGGGCAGCCGAAGCGCGAGATCACTTGCTCCCATAAGAACTTTGCAGTCGTCCTAGTGTCGTTTTTTCGTGTGGCTCTTGCCTTTGCCCATTTTGTGAGGTAATTCGTGGCCACCACGATGTACTTGGCTTGTGAGTATTGCACCGCAGGACTGATGGGCCCTATGAAGTCGATTTCCCATTTTTTGAAGGGTTGGCGAGCAATAATTGGGGTCAACTCCATTTGATCTTTACGAATCGAGACTTTTGTCTGTTGGCACTCATCACAATGCTTGACGAATCGCTTGGCGTCGCGGAAAAGTGTGGGCCACCATAGTTGAGACTACAGCACCTTCCGTGCTGTCGTGTCTCCACTAAAGTGTCCTCCCGCGATGCCATTGTGCGTCTCTGAGAGCACATCGTGCATCTCATGCTCACACACGCATCTACGCAGCAATTCGTCTTGCCCCAGCCTATAGAGTTGGCCTGCAATCAGCTGGTAGGGATGGATTTTCAGGATCAAGCGCCTAAGTCGGGCTTTTTCTATTGGTTGCTCAGGTAGTCCGTGCTCCAGCACTTGGACTATGTCGTCCGCCCAATATGGTGTTAGATCAACCTTAAATAAATCTCTCTCGCTGGACAGGTGGAATAGGTAACGATGCCCTGTCTAGCGGCTTCTCCCGTGGGGATGCGTGACATGTGATCAGCCATGCATGCTACTTTTCCTTCCGTACTACCACGGAGAAATCGAACTCTAGAAGCAGGAGGAGCCATCGAGCTATGCGCCCTGTAGCACAAGGTTTGTTTACTAAATAGAGCAGGGCTTGATGGTCCACAAAAAAGATGAAGGGTGTGGCCAATAGATAATGCCGAAATTTCTTCACAGCAAATACCATGGCTAATCCCTCTCTTTCTATTGTCGAGTAGTTCATCTCCGTCTTAATGAGTTGTCTGCTAGCAAAGCTCACCGGATAATCTAAGTTGTGCTCACCAGGTTGGCAGAACACTGCCCCCACAGCAAACTTAGAAGCATCGATGTGCACGTGGAAGGTAATGGTCCAATCTGGCTCGTAGAATTTGTGCTGTTGTTAGAGCCTTTTTCAATTCTTCATACGCTCGTTGGCATGCCTCGGTCCACTCGAAGACGATTAGCAACTTGTACAATGGTCTGGCGATCAGCGTATAGTTCAGTACAAACCGCCGATAGTATCCTGTATGGCCTAAGAAGCATTGAACTCCCTTGTAATTAATTGGGGGTGGAAGGTCAACAATAACCCTGACCTTCGAGAAGTCAGTGGCAATGCCGTTCTTTGACACCACGTGTCCTAAGATACATCAGTGCTTTATCCAAAACTGGCACTTCAAGGGGTTCAAGGAGAGACGATATAAGCGGCATCGTTCAAAGACTGCGCGGAGTTTGTCTAAGTGTTCGATCCAGGTCGAATGGACACACAGGTTGTCGACAAAGACCTCTAACTCCTTGTGAAGCATGTCCTTAAAGATGGTGCACATGAGACGTTGGAAAGTGGCAGGGGCTTTGGTCAACCCGAAGGGCATGACTATGTATGCAAAGACGCCCCACTCAGTGGCAAAGGCAGTCTTGTGCCTGTCGGCAGGATGCACTTGCACCTGGTTGTACCCTGAGAAGCCGTCCAGAAAACTGTAGGCTTTCTTGCCTGCCACCCTCTCAAGCATGTGCTCGGTGTACGGCAATGGATAGTTGTCTCTCTTCGTAGCAGCGTTCACCTTCTTGTAATTGACGCACACTCAGATATTTCCATTCTTCTTCATCAAAATGACTATGGGTGATACCCAGTCCGTGTGCTCAATTTTGTAAATGAATCTGCTCTCATCAGCTTGTCAATTTCCTCTTTGACAGCATGAGCATGTTTTGGATTCGTAGGGTACGGTCGCTGCTTGATCGGCATTGCGTCCGACGTCATGGGTATGTTGTGAGTCACGACACTCGGATCTACCCCCTGTAGCTCCTCTAAGGACCAGGCAAACACGTCTATATACTCTTGCAAGAGAGCAACAAGACTCATTTCTTCTTCACTAGTCAAGTCGTCGGCAATGAACACTGGTCGGGGTGTTTTCCCTTCCTGGGCTAAGTCTACCTCCTTGACTTTGGCTAGTCCCTCGATTAGTTCGCTCGTCTGCCCTTGACATTTGGCACCTAACAGAACTACTACCCTATCCCCCTTTTTTGAATTTCGTGAAGCGTTTAGGGAGGTCCTGCGCTTTCGCTGTTCTTCTAATCATGTATCCCTAGGTTGCTTTGCCTTTTCCTGCCTTAACCTTCTACGCTTCAGGTGGACGGGTAGGTCCCCCTTGGTATGTCTGGTCGTGGACGGCCTAGGGATCTCTGGATCACTATCCGAATTAACAAACCCTCCATCTTCGCTAGAAGAGGTGGTCTCCCCTGGTGGCCACAGTTCAGATGGCGATTCAGTCCTAAGTATTGATGTCGTTCTTGGCTGGGCTAGGCCTGCTTGCTCAAGGTCTATGGCTACTACACGTTCCAACCAAGCGCGATCACATTCCATGCGCATGACTCCTCGCTCTACTCTAAGGGTCTGCCTTTTCTGCGGCTTGCTCGTATCTACTCAATTTCTCGTCCTTCAGTGTCGTATTCTACAGTATCTACTTCACCCTCGCTCTCATCACTGAAGGATTGGCAGTCTTCGTATTCGTCGCTAGAATCTTTGTCATCCGACTGCTCGTCATTTCCTAGGGTTTGGTATGCCTCATGTCGTTGGTCAGGAACTAGGGCCCAGTTATACATGAGGTTTAAATCATGCACCCTGGTCCATTGCCACTTGGATTCCTCTAAGAGATCCTGGACTGGTTTGAAATTTGCAGCTGGATGGTACGTGGAAGGTGACATGCTTAGGCCTTCCACGAAGGCTTCTTGCCATCATGCAGATTGGTGCAGAGAGTGCTTTGTTAGACTTGCCAATCATTTTGATGGCTTGCTCATAGCCTCATGATCTGAGAATGGCAGGTCGATTGTAGCGAGAACGTACATCCAATCCCACTCATCCTCTGGACATGAGATATACTTGGTCAAGGGCCCATAGGGCCTCTTGACCTGAGTGTTCCCCTTGAGCATAGCAGAGATAGCGTCTAGGTCGACTGGTGAGGTCTTCCAAGTGTCCATCTCTATTCTTACGGTGTCCGTTCTATTGCCAAGGAAGATTAGGCCGTTACCCCAATCTTCGATGACTCTAGCGTTGCACATCTAGGGTCGGCCTAATAGGATATCGTAGTCCACTCCCTTCATGACTATAAAGTCAATAGAGAACTGGACACCTGTGATCTTCACTGGCCAATTCTTAAGCACCCCAAATGGCTTCACTCTCATATCGTTTGCTAACGTGACATTAAACCTAGCAGTTTCGACAAGTGGGTTTCCCCAGGTCTGAAGCACTACGTGGCTAAGCACACTAACCCCAGCTCCCGTGTCTACGATTCCCTTTCTTGTTGTGTCACCTAGGGCTAGGACCGGTAAGACCGCGTGCATCTCAGAGCCTTCCCAAAAGGCATTAACATGCAAGGATTTAGGCATGGAATGCAGCGTCAAACTTGGTAATTGCGTTTCTGAATCATGGTCTTGAGGATCTGCCGTGACCAACTCTTGTGACCCTTCGACCCACTGCTTAAGATCTTGCAATAGGGCAGGATGCTGCTTAAGCAGATCTCAGCAACACCAGATGAACGAAGTGCGTGCATAAACATATAGGAGATCATTGGATACTCGTCCCTCCCCTAACCTAGATTGTCCGGGCCAATGGCCGCGGCTGATCTGAGGCTCTGTCGCATCAAGGCTTGGTCTTAGTGGTACTGCCGCGGTTGCTTCTGCTGACTTAGGTTGAGGTGGTGATATTGGCGTGCTTACGCTGGGGAGGTCATCGATCTCACCTTGTACGATGGGCTCAGCGTCCTTGAGATGCTCTTGAGCCTCCTTCACCCATTCCTTCACCTTTTCTATGGCCTCTAACTACCGCTTCGGATGCGGGTATTCCCCTACCTTAGCGCTTCCCTTTTCGTCCGTCTTAGGGGCTGAAGTCTCTGCCTCTGCATCTAAAACCTTCTTTCCCGCAGGCAGAGTCATAGCACTCTCGGTTTTTAGTGCGACTTTAGCTTCCAATCTCTTCTTCTTCTGCCTACGGCTTTTCTTCCTTATCGAGGTTGCGTCAAGATTGCTAGGTCCTGGCAGAGAGATGCCGGCCTGCTTCGTTTGGGCTCGGGTCATGACCCGCAATGGAATAGATGTGGCCTCCCCATCGAGGTTTTTGACACCAAACAGCCCCAATGGGACAGATGGCAAGTTGGCTGAGCTAGAGGATGGCTTTCGCTTTGGGCCATCTACGAAAAGATGGGTGATTCTGCACTCTATGCACCTTTGGTCAGCCTTGTCTCTGTTTTAATGCTCCCTTTCAGGGCAGCATGATGAGACATAACCAGGGTGACCACAAGTCCAACAAGTGACCGGATCCTGCGGCTGCCCTCCTAGGCCTCTACCTCGCCCTCATCCTAATGCCATCACCGGTACAGGTCGATAATCCATGAGGACCGCGTTGCCCTCGTCGTCGTGCAAGACGTAAGGGTATATGTAGGTCTCTTCATCATTCAGCTCCTCCATGTAGTGTACTAGAGCGTCACTCGGTGGGTGGGTCACGTAAGGACCAGGCAGTCTAGGAATGCCGGTAGGGTTGATGTCCATTCTAGGGACGACTGGCTTCACATCGTTAGGCGCGGGAAGAGCCAATGGGACTCCCCTTCCAAAGAATGGCTGCGGCCTATTCGCTAGATAAGGCTGGCCGTAGGGTTGCTAGTATGGAAGTCTTCTTGGTAATCTACAATGCGCGACATCATGGCCGAACCTACCGCAGTTAGCACAAGGTCTTGACCTAGGGTCTTGACACTCGGCCGGCAAGTGGTTTCCGCCATAGTACATGCATTGGACGTGCGGGCGCGTTGGTCGTCTCAACATGTCTTGCAACTTGGCTAATTCCATCTTGACCTCAGCCAAGCCTTGGTTTGTCTCGGTGGCCTTTCCCTTGTCTTGGGATGATGGGATTGACCGCTCACTAGAGGCTGACATTCTCTCTGAGCTTCGCGAGTTGGTCTCCTCTAGAATTGAGCTCCTGAGCTCCGCTCTTTCAGTTGATCATCGACTTTGATGGCTTCCTCAAACACTCTAGCCACCGCGTCCCGCTGCAAACTTGAGTTGCCTGCCAAAGCCTTATATAACTCCTCGTCTCAAATTCTGCTGATGAATACAATCGAAACTGCTCTTTCAGTCGGTCGCTCGCCCAGAGGGATTCTCTTAAAGAGACTCCTCACATGGGTCATGTAGTCGCGGATGTCCTCCTTCTCTTTCTGCTTGATGTTCATCAAGTGTACTAGCAGGTTATCGAAGTATCCGGGCTCGACGAATCTCTTGACGAAGAGATCCTTGAGGTCATTGAAGTTGGCTCGCTCTACCATATCTAGGCTCGTATACCACATCCTACCCTTGTCGCCTAGGCAAAGCCCGAATGCTTGCGAGCATTGAGTTTGGTCGTTGAGGCCGTTGGCTTCGCAGACTTGCAAAAACTGCTCAACAAAGCTGTATGGGTCGTCATGAGGTTGGTACTTATTGAGTTGCTTGGCAACAATCGGTATCTTGACCTGGCTCTTTGAGCCTTGGTTCGCCCCTAATCCTCCGAGCAGCGACGTCGCTGGTGCGGTGGCACTCTACTCTACTGCTGTATTATCGAGCAGCCATTTCATGAGAAGCTCGCTCAATGTCAAGTCTCCCTCTGGTGCTCTCTCATGGTCCGTTCGGATTCGGCCATCCAAGTTCAGCACTCGCTGCACCTCATGCACCTCCATGCTTTGCCTTTGGCTCCTAGCCTGCTGATCCCTATTGTACTCGGCTATGCCTTGCAATGCCTTGCGGGCTAGCCTTCTCTCCTCTTCTAGATCTGCAATGATTGCATCTGTTGTCCTTCCTCGGTGCTTGTACCGGGCGTGCGTGTCGTAACTGCTCACCAGCCTGCTGAATAGCATCTTGGAATACGACCACTTAGACCACTCGGACACTCGTACCAACCCCGTCCGATCGGACACTTCGTCCGATCGAGGAAATCGGATCCACCCCTGTCCGATTTGTAGAATCGGACCCACGGATTAGGACACTCCGATTTCTGAAAATTGGACACTTGACCCCTGTCCGATTCTGAGAATCGGACAACTCAAACGCGGACCCACCTGGTCCGATTCCTAGAATCGGACCACTGGTAAATCGGACCATTGGTAAATCGAACGTCCAATTCTCAGAATCGGACACACCCTTAGGCAGAAAGGAAAAAGAAAACATCAAAAATTGACCCCCATGACCGACTAGAAGCACAACCCGCTCCAAGACAACATAGCGAGCTCCTTGTAGGCAGTTCCCGACGTAGGAGTCACCACCAAGGGATAGGGGGATGGTGCTGGAGCACTCCCCAGCGACCAGATGCATTGAGAACGAAAATCCAATCGTAGGACCTGTGATCGACCCCCTAGTGAACAGCAAGAAGCAGCGCAGACCCCAGAATCCGTTAGAACGGCCAAGACTTGAGCAACGAAGCTTATCAGGCCCGAGACGAGACAAGAGGGTGTAAGCATATAGAGATTATTTGCCACACTCACATTGAATTCCGCACTTGAAGTACACATAAGAAAGCTGAAAGCTCGATTGACCACAAGTGCACGAGAAATGACACACACTGGGTGAACATAAATTGAGGACTGTATTCAATAAGTCAAGGAACTCACCTAGATAAAACCACTCAAGGAACCCACCAGCAGGAGAGAACCAAGACATAGACAAACCACCAAAGCGCAGAATAGGACCAAGCAAGGAGCGCCAGCGACGAGGATCTGTCAAGTCTATTCAACCTGATCGACAGCATAGTGGAGCGCGAGAACTCGACCATGACGGAAGAGAGCACCAACCATCGGTCTAATGAGGAGGTTGGTCCGATCGGTCCGATCGTTCGATTCTCAGAATTTGGATCGGGTGTTCGATTCCGCCGACCCGAACGCACTTTCGAGCATGAAATCGTCCAAAATTTTAAGATATTGATTATTATAGGCTACAAGATTCAACAGGAATGATGCTGGAGTGATGGGGGAGAGATCTATAAACATGGGGATCACTAATAGCAATGTAACTCCTCGCACTGATCGATCGAACGGGTCACCCAAGCTCTCTCTCTCTCTCTCTCTCTGTCTCTCTCTCTCACTCTCAACTGGTTGCAAATGAGGATTTCCTTGCCCTCCAAGAACTCATATCCCTACTGGACATTACTCGGATGTTACCGATTACTCTCCTTGCGATTCCTACACATTCAAATGAGCATTTCCTCCATTTTCCACCTGTTTTCCTAGATTTTCTCTCTGTTTTACAGTAGCAAACCCTATGCCTCTCGGGTGCGATTTCCTAATGTTAGCCTACTCCAAACGCAACACGAATCGAAAGCAAAAAACTAAACTAATTTCTCCATGTATTCCAATCATCAAACAACCAAAATATCCCAAAATACTTACTTGTTTTGAAGACCAAAAACACCCAAACTTCCTACCTATCTCAAGCTCCATTTCGGGGATGAATCCCCTTCTTCGATGCTCGATATGAGGTGCGCAAGAGCTCAAGCTTGAATCCGTTGGTCCCCGCAACGAAACCAAAATATGGGAGCTTTCGCTCAACCGCCAAGATCCACGGACCGCTTATTGTTTCAAGCATTCCAAGCGAGCTCTAATGGCTATCTCTCACCTAGCCGATGCACCATCGATCCTACGAGTGTAGTGAGCTTACCTTGATGCTTGATCGAGTACCTTCCTCTCTCTTGCACTCTGGTAGCTCCACGATTCTTGATGCTAGCTCAAGCATCCTCAATCCTCCTCCATCTCCAAGCTCCATCCTCCATAGCCATGCATGTGAGAGAAGGGAAGAGAAGAGAAGAAGAGAAGAGGAGATGGAGAAGAGCTTCACCCTCTTGATCCCTCACTCCCACACACTCACTCCCTCACACTCTCACACTCCCTCTCTCAAGAGCACACACAAGCAAGAAGGAGAGAAGAAGAGAGGAAGAAGAAGACTCTTTTTGCCACACACCAAAAGAATGAGCTTCTCATTCACTTTTCAACTTTATATACAAAGCCCTAAATCCTTTTTGGGCAGTCATCCCCTTTTCCCTTTTTTACATGGCCGACCATAGCCTAGGCCCTTTTTCCCATTTCCCACCATTCTAATTTATCCTATTCCCAACTAATGCGTACACTTTGCACAAGAGCGAGCCTGGCGCTCTTTTACAAGGATTCGCAAGCGCTTCCACATTTTAATGGTGCGCCTTTTACTCTTTTGCTGTCTCGGGGCGACACTGAGACTTTTGGGGGTCGTGCCCGAGCATTTAAATTTCCAGGGCACCTTTTCCTTCTTTTATCCTGTGCCTTTTTTGCTATTTCCATTTTTCACTTTTTTTCATTTTCCCGCTCCTCTGTGCTGCAGTAAATACGGTAAACATTCCTCTTGCCTTACTTGACAATGAGTTAAAATCCTTGAAAATAGAGAGAAGATAACGTTGACAAACATGGATCTTGAACACAATTTAGCTAGAACTTGTAAGCAAGAGACATGAAGAAGACTGATGACTAGACACAAACTTTCACTCAAGTGAATTGGGTTCCAAGATAGATTAGCTTGGACTCATAAACAAAATCTTGAGTGGATAGAGCTACAGACTCTAAGTACAAAGTACAATAGCATGGCATGAAAAATTGAACCAAGTACATGCTTTTATAGCTTTCTAGCTTCTCCACTATCCTCACTGTGCATATGGGATTCAGGACATCTCTTCCTGGAGTATGCATCATTTGTTATTTCTCAACAGATAACATACTGATGACCACTTGTACCCACTATGAGTCTGATATGTGAAACTTTCCCTTCAAATAGACCTCATGCAACTGAAACTTCATGGCTTCACACAGTTTAAATACCAAATGAATTGAGGTTAAAGTCAGTTGGTCTTCTAGACCATCACACACAAATCCAAAGTTAAAAGGTAAAAGTCCTTTCAATGCACAATCTCCCATAAGCATGATATCATTATGCCAAGTCATAATATCATAAGAGAAAACTTTAGAAATGAAATTCCTACAAGGCAAATTCCAATAACCAACTTTTAATGTCATATAGTACCACCACTTCATAAAGCTCTTTTGCACTTCTATCATGACATAAAACAACTCCAAATTATTTTGCACTTCATAGAGCACTATTGAAGTTTGCATGACTTCTTTATGAATACCATAAATAATATGTAAAATAACATCATCTTCCAATATCTGACAATAAAATAAGGGTTCTTTGTATAAAGAATCAAGCCAAGAACCTTATATGCTGTACGAAAGGACCATACTACTGGATCCAACTTTGTGTCCCAATCCTTACGGTTATCAGTAAAAATCGTCTTAAGAATTCAAATTTAGAACTTTCAACTTGCGCATTTGCATGAGGGTGATAAGGGGTAGACTTCTTATGCAAAATCATACGCTTAGAAGTTAGCTCCCTAATCACTTCATTCAAAAAATGTTTACCCCGATCACTTATCAACTCTATGGGGCATCCAAAGCAAGTCATGATGTTAAAATACAAAAACTAAGACACACTTGTTGCTTTGTTATCCCACAAGGCTTTGGCTTCAACCCACTTAGTACAATAGTCAATACAAACCAAAATATATTGATTCTTACTCTAACAAGCAGTTGGCTTGATGGGGCCCACAAAATCAACATCCCACTTTTGAAATGGTTTTAAAGGTAAAACTGGATGATCTTTCATTCGATCCCTAGATTGAGGTTGACCTTCCCTCATATAGGTAATCCATTCCTTGGTATATTGATGAGTGTCTTTAAGTACAATTGGCCACCACAATCTCGCTTGAAGAACCTTCCTAGCTGTAATCTCACTAGAGAAATGTCCTCCAGTGAATCATGCATGTGCCTCATGTAGAACAACATGCTGTTCTTGATGAACAGTTACATATATTCTTAGCACATTATCAATACCCCTCCTATAAAGGACTCCCAAAATAACCTGATAATTACTACTCTGTAATGCCAAAAAATGTAACATTTGATCATAGAAGGAATTGAATTGACTTACTTGAACACTGAATAGCTCTCCATTAGGCAACTAATCATTTACCCCCAATGTAGGGTCCACTAACTCAAGTCTACTTAGAAAACCAGCTACCGGATGCTCTTTGCATGGTATATGTACTATTTTGTAGTCAAACTCTTGCAAAATTAGCATCCACCTTGCCAATCTTCCTGTAAGTTGCGATTCATTAATGAGATACAATAAGGCCTGATGATCCACATGAAAAAAAAAATGGTTCCCTAACAAGTAATGTTAGAATTTTTGCAATGCAAATATCATTCCAAGAGCTTCTCGTTTAGTGATAGTATAGTTTTTCTCAGGTGTTGTAAGCCTTCTACTCGAATAGTAAACATGTCTAAACCAACCTACAACCCTCTCTTGCATCAAAACTGCACCTACCACAGTGTCAAATGCATCAACAAATACATGAAATGGAATATCCCATTGTGGCGGTTGTAGAATGGGTGCTACGACAAACATCTTCTTCATTAAGCAAAAGCTTTATCCTAATCATACCTCCAGACAAATTGAACTCCCTTCTTAGTAAGTAATGTAAGTGGTGCACAAATATGGGCTAGATACCTCATATACCTACTATGCCATTTGACCTGCCCCACAAAGCGCATCACTTCTTGAATTGTTGTAGGTACAACAACCTTTTGAACTACTTGAATTTTCCTTAGATCAATAGCCATATCATTTTCTGAAATGATATGTCCCAACATAACTCCTCTTTTGGCAGCAAAAATAGATTTAAAAGGATTAAGTGACATGCCAAATTGATGGCATCTTTCAAAACAAAGTCTAAGATGCTACAAATGACCCGCTTTCTTGCCAAATACACAAAAATCATCTATGAAAACCCTCATAAAAGATGTAATAGGGATCAAATGTTTTATGAGCTGCATCTTGAAATTCTAGAGGTCCATTCTTTAAACCAAAATTCATTACAGTACTTACAAAAACTCCTCATTTCGTTATAAATGTTGTCTTATCCATATCATCCGAATGCATGCGGGTCTGATTATAGCCAGAGAACCCATCCAAAAAACTATATATCTCATGGCCTGCTACATCATCCAATAAAGAATCTACGAATGGAAGAGGAAATGGATCAATGATTGTTGATGCATTCAATTTCTTATAGTCCACACAAACCCGTATCTTGCCATTCTTTTTAGGCACCACCACAATCGGTGACAACCAAGTCACTTCATTAACATGTTTAATAAAAACAACTTGAAGAAGTGTGTCAATCTCTTCCTTCACCTACTTAGCATAATTGGATTCATACGGTACTATTTCTTCATAATGGGCTTTGCATCTGCCTTTAAGTTGATTCTATGCTAACACACCCTTGGATCAAATCTGCCATGTCAGTATATTCCCAACCAAAGATATCCTAAAAGTCCTTACACAAATTAATTAATTGCTGCTTGAAGTCTTTCTCAACAAAAATACTCACCTTTATTGGTTTAGAACCTGTTTCAGCTTCCAAATACACCTCCTAGACATCATCCCCAAAGACTCTAGCTGGCTTGTTCAATGTATGCTCATATTTTAACTCTACATCTATAATAGCTTGTTGGCTTGCTTTGTCTAGATCCTCCTCTGCCTCTAAATAAGGCTTCTTTCAATCTTTAAGGGTTTCTAGATCAGTGTGTTTACTTCCTTCAGGAATAACATTGCTTTCCACAACCAAATTACTACTTTGCTATATGAAATCACTACTTTGCTCTATAGAGCCATTGTTTTAAAATTACTCTGGTGTTGCATGGGGTAACTATGCTGTTTTGTGGGTAAAACCACTTTTGATGATGATATTACTGGAAATACACAATACTAGGACAAAATCTTTTCAATATCCACTTCAAAGACTGGTACAATTGTAGGATTAGCTTGCAAAAAAAGTTCCTCCTCATCATCTTCAATCTCAAGTGCAACATTAATTGTTTGAGCAACTAATGAACAATACTTGGGCTTCAAAACCACTTGATTAATTGTAGACAACTTGACCTCCTTACTTCCATGAAGAATGATTGCTGTATTTGAACCCCAATCCTGCTTCAACTTAGGTAATCTAAACCAAGGTCTCCCCAACAACATATTATATGAATCCCCTAAACCTTCCATGAGGAGAACAACAAAACTGACCTTGAACTTCAGCTCGGCTACATGAATAATCTGATTTTGTCATATTCCCAATGGTTGAAGTCTTCTTTGATATGCCATTTTAACTTGGAACGGTGCTACCACAAGTCCTTGCAATTTATGTGCCAAATACATTTCTTTAGGCAAAATGTTAACTCTTGAACCTCCATCTAGAAGGACATCGTCAAACTTGCTACCCAAGTATTCCACTTGAATAGTTGGAACCTTATAATCTATCACCTCCATTTGTGTGGGAATCACCACACATTCTGAGGTTTATTCCCTATCTATAGCATAAATTTTCAACACTTTATCCTGATTTGATATAATCTTAGCTAGAAGCTTTTCCTTAAATCCTAGAATTAAATCAAGGATTTGTTCCAAAGTTAGCTGTAATGAAGACTTAGTTATGCAGCAAGCAACTCATGGGAACCATGCAATGCCTCATACGGGTCCAAACTTTGAGGCTGCATACTAAACTGCATTCCTGTCATAAACATATCTTGCTGGATTTCCTCGTGAAGCAATTGATTATCTTGAACTTCATGAGGAAATTCTGTAGCTTTAAGCTATTTTGAGTGTTGTTTCTTCTACAACTTCATGACTTCATTGGAGGCCACTTCCCTAGCCTTTTCTTGATCTTCCCAATTAATCTTTTGCTTAGCTTTTTCTCTACTAATGGCCAAAAATGCTATCTCATCCAGACAATCTTCCATAACTATGCAATTTGAGCAATCACAACCCACCTATGGATCTAAACCATGCTGAGTTACATTTAAAACATAGTTACATGGCACTTCTTTTTGTAAGAATTCTTGACCTTGCTGATTCAACTGATGGCTTAATGACTGGATCTCCATGACTTCTGCACGTAACTCCACAAGGACTAGTGCTGTGGGTGCTAGTGGTTGCTGTCCACAAGGTAGTCCTGCTGGTTGCATTTCTTCCTACTCCCCAGTCTGCATTCCCCTTTTAGCCCTATGGCATACCCATAATTCACAATTAGGTCCTGACATATATCCCTACTTGCCACAGTAGTAGCAAGGCCCTCGTTGCCTCTGCTGAACATTATTTTTTCTACTGTGGCTGGTCATTACCCCATTGCTTAGGTGGCCGACCTTTTCTTCCAAAGCCTCTTAATCCTCTCTGTTGTACCATTTCTGGTACAATTTGATGTACCGGTGCCACTAGGGGTGTTGTATGTTGTCTTGTATTCTGCACTGTTGGGTTGTACTAGCATTCTCTAGCTTCATGGCCAACTTTTTGACATATACTACATGACTTCACCTTACTAGAAGGTGTCATTACTCCCATCTCCAACTACTGCTTCTTGATTTTCTTTTCCAATCTTTTTTCCAAGGGTGTTTTGCCCTCTTTCTCTTTCCCCTTCTGCTTACCCTTAAAAGAACTCTTATCCTTCTTAGATTTCTTTTTATTTTGTCTTTGCCTTATCATCCAAATCACTTGATTCAGAATCTGTCTCAAAACCTAATGAGGTATCCTCATCATCAGTACTATCATCTGAATTAAAATCTTTTGCATCAAAATCTGAAGAATCCTGATTAGTCTTCTTCTTAGATTTACTCCTACTAAGCCTTTTTTCCACTCTTTGTGTTGCTTCGGCCAATGCCTTAGTGGTATTATTATATCCCACCTCTACATTAGCAATGGCTCCTGCAATACCATTATCCAACCCCTTAATAAAGTATGAGTACTATAAATCCAATGAAGGCCTATCCTGTTGATTCAACCTATTCACTAGGTTTTTGAATTTTTGGGCATAATCCTGCACTAGCATATTCTTTTGCTTGATTTGCTTTAACTTTTTTAAAACATCTTGAGTAGTCTTATATTTTCTTAATTTGCTTAAAAAAGCATTCTTAAGATTATCGTATGTAGTGAAGTGTCTAGCATCATAGGTACTATACCAATCCACAGCTTTGCCTTTAAAAGTTGCTGCAAACTGTTATAGTTTAACTTGATCCCCAAACATATTATGGAAGCCACTAGCCACCCAGCGTGTCTGAAACTATGAAACATGATAGTCAGGATCTTCTTTCTTTTTACCAAAGAACTTAGATGCCCTTGCCTTAGGGTTAAGTGATGGATTAAGATTCATAGCTCTTGACTTTTTCCTCTTTATTGGAGGCAAGGGATCAAAAGGAAGAGACTTCTTTGCTATAAGTACTCTAACCCTCGGTAAAACGGTATTTCCTAACACTAAATGCTGCAATCTTTCTGCTACTCTATCAGGAGGAGTTGAAAAATAATCCCATTTAGGTATTCCATTTTCCTCTTCAATGGGACTTGGAGTAGATTCATTAGATGTGGCAGGAGAATAATATGTTGTAATGGTACCAACAAAGGTACCAATATTCTAGACCTCGTCTCTAAAAGCTGGAAACTCCTCCTCATCCAAGGTGTCGATTCCTCCTGCTTCCCCACCGTCATTCCGCAATAATCCCTATTGTTGTCCTGCCAATAACTCCCTTAATTCTCTAGATTTTCTTTGGGTGAGAATGACATTTGATAGGTATGGGTAATTCTCTGACATATATGTAGAAATGTAAAGTTAAACCTTTAATCTACATCATGCTGCTTCAAGCTGTCTACCACTGCTCCACGAAGCAACTAGATTTCCAGGTATATATCATCAAAGAAAAATATTTTGACTATGCTTTAACATCCAGAAATAGAGAACATTATAAGGCGAGTTGAATTATCTTGGCTTTAATTTTGCACTACTTCTTCCAACAAAATTATGCTTCATACAGAAACTACTTCATGCAAGAATTTTGCTCCATGCGGGAATTTGCTTCATGCAGGATTTCTGCTTTATGCAAAAACTATTTCTTTATGCAGGAACTCTACTTCATGCAAAAAATTGCACTCCATGTAGGCATTCTGCTCCATACAGCAAATTTGAATTTCTCGCCTCAGCCTTTGCCATTTTTAATGGTGTTTGAACACAGAGACACAGAGATTCAATGGCAGCATATATCAATAGAAAACCATTCGAATTCCATACAGAAAATACATTTTTCATCCATAAAACAAAGTCATTTTTCATGAATCTCAAATACTTCTTCAAATCTCTGCACAAATTCTGCACCTAGAAAACCTTTCAAATTGCATACAGGAAATTAGGTTTCCTTCCCCAAACAAGGTTGTTTTTTACATAGCTTGAAATTTATGGCATCAATTGAATGCATTTTGCTTTTAAACTTCCACACTAGAGATTCAGAAAAGCATGGCAGGATCACCAAAGTGTTGCTGCCCTATCTATATAGAATACATAACATGACAGATAATGCTTCATGGGGTAAATACTCGATATCGCATCCAAAAACCATGAAAATTCAAGAACTAACCATATAGAAGCATAGACATAAATCAGAAAATGAGAAGTACAACACACAAAACATGCTTCAAATGAGACAAAAACACCATAGATGATGGCGCCAACTGCTAGATTCTCTTCATAATTAGATAAATCCATCATACATTAGGCATAGACATCACATATGACCAAATCAATGAGAAGAATACACAAAATACCTCATCAAGTCACGTTTTTGCGATTGCACTTCATGAGGTTTGAACTTCATAAGACAAATAGAGGCTGCCTCACACATAAAACTAACATAACTAAGGTCCAACCATGCTAAAGGAAAAATAAATTATCCATAAAGTGTGAGACCATGACCATGGCTAACAAACCCCTAAAAACCTCCCACTTAAAGGTGAATGTGCCTTAGTGTGAAGTGAAATAAAAAATAGAAAGTTACAATATGTACATAGAGTAAAACATGATGAGGAAAGATGTTATCTCATCCTATATCCATCATCTTCTTAAAGAAGGATATCGTTTCACTAGAAAACTTTTAGTGAGCATATTTGCACGATTTGTATCCTTAGGGATCTTGACAAGATCAATGGACTTGTCCTCCTACTACCTCTCTAAGTACACCTCAAGGTGTTTTGTCTTCACATGGAAGACTAGATTACATGCTAGATTACAGGAGTACAACTGAATGGTACTCATCGAATCCAAGTGTAGTGTAGGAGTCATAGTCATACAAATACCCTTTACAATGTCCCAATGGTGTCTGCCAGGTTTAACCATATAGGGTGCCACAAGTCCCACTATGAATGCTATGTTAGGGCTAGTGACTATCATGGTATACATCAAACTACCTATTGTGGATACATATAGAACCTTAGCCATATTAGCTCTCTCATCATCTCATTGAGGACAATCTACCTATTGGCTAACCTTCACATGAGAAGGTAAAGCACATCCAATAGGCTTATCATCCTATATATTGGATTTCTCAAGTACTCTATGAATGTACTCCTTCTAGAACAAGTAAAGTTCCTTAGAGTGATTGAACATAATGCCTATACCAAGTACGTCTGAGGCCTACCCTATCCTTAATCTCAAATCTCTTATTTAGCTATTAGTCTTTAAAGCATCTAGCTCAGTGTGAGCACTCCTAGCTATAAGCATATAATGAACACAAAGCACCAAGATAATAAGGCTACCATCATGGGCCTTCCTTGTGTTTTTTTACATGGATCCATATCATTGTGGAAGTACCCTTGCAAATGCATGAAATATCATACTTATAATACCATTCACTAGATGGTTGTTTAAGCCCATAAAGACTCTTCTTCAACTTTTACACTAGGTGTTCATTGCCTTTTTTCACAAAGTCCTTAGGCTACTGCGTACAAATATCCTCATATAGGTTCCATGTAAGAAAGTCGTCTTAATATCCAACTAATAAAGAGCCAGATCCAACTGAGAAACCAAGGCCAAGATCTAGTGTGGGATTTCCATCTTGACTACAAGAGAGCAGATCTCATCAAAAGCAGCTCTTAATAACCAATTTGGCCTTATATTGCCAGCTTAGGGTGACTTGAAAATAGACAAGAGGGGAGACATATAAATAATCAAGAGCATACACACAAAGGCAATGGAGACTTGAGCACATAGAGAGATAAGGTTGAAATCCTTTTCTTTCACACAAAAGAACTAAGTCTACAACATGATAAAAGACTAATATGAAAGTATCACAACATATATACACGTGGTCACTAAGTGCAAACCTCCTAAGGATAAAAGAGGTGGCACAATGAATGTGCGATAACCAAGGGTGGACTATGTGTGTGTAGTCTAGCTATAGAATCACTAGCATATCAACATGTCGGTCACCTAACATGCGAGCGAATAATATATTGCCACATCACCAAGACACATAGTGAATGCCAGCTCCTCATGTAGAGCTCGATATCTCAACACTTTCCCTCGAGCTTAGCATGAGCTCATGAACTCCAAGAATAGTCTTAAAGTATTAAAGCTTCTTAGCTCCCAAGACCTTGGTGAAAATTTTAGTCGCTTGATCCTTCGTGCTCACATAAAACAAGTCAATATCACCTACTAGAACCTACCTTTGAATGAAATGGTAAGGATCTCTATATGTTTGGTCCATGCATGATACACTGAGTTCCTAGCCAATTGAATAGTAGATTGTCATCTTCTTCTCCACCTATATTCCCAAATCACCAAGTAGCTTGCATAACCAAGCTATCTCCCATGCTGCAATTGCAACACCTCTATACTAGATAATTTAACTATTGACTGTTTTTTGCTACTCCAAGTAACATCAATACTCCTAAATGAAAACACAAAACCACTGGTAGACCTTCTGTTTGGAATACTACCAACCCAATCTGCATTTATATAACCATGCAAGTCCAATGGTACACCTGCACCATAGAATAAAGCATAGTCCAATGTGGACTTGACATAGTGTAATATGTGTTGCATTGCATCCAAATGTGGCTTATGTGGAAGGTACATAAACTGACTCTCCAAACCAAATGTATAGTTTAGGTCTAGTTTAGTGATCGTCAAATAGATAAGGCTGCCCACAATCTTCTCATATATAGTTGCATCCTTAATCAAGTTATCCTTATATGTACTAAGCTTAACATTAATATCCAAAGGTATAGAAATAGGCTTGCAATTAGTGATACCATACTTCTTTAACATATCCAACGCATACTCTCTGTGACAACCATATACCCTCTCGAGTCTTGATTATCTCTATGTTGAGAAAATAGTATAGCTCTCCTAAATCCTTCATCTTAAATTCAACCTTAAGGAGACTCATCACATGGTCAATCTCTATCTCACAATCACCCACAATGACCAAGTCATCCATATAGATAGTAATAACCACAATACCTGCATCACTCTCATAAACATACAATGAGTGATCAACATGTAATACTATATTAGGAAATTTGGGAATTTCCATGTGCTTTGGGAATCCCCAATACCTTTATTATTTGACCACATGGTCAAATATTGTTGTCTTACTTAAAGGTAGAGCCTATCCTGAATACTATATAAGCTACCTTTTCAAATCCCACTTTCAAATACGGATTAAGATTTAGCCACATGGTCAAATATTTATCACTTATTTAAAATTGAGACTTAGAATATTTTCAAATCCTCTAATATGGTGTTATGTGCTCTATAAAATCCAATGCTGACAAGGTATTTTGCAATCCTATCATGCCATGCCATAGGTGTTTGCCTTAGTCCATATAAGGCCTTATGAAGACTACATATATAATCTGGATGATTTTCATCTACATAACCAGGTAGCTACTCCACATAAACTTCCTCTTGCAACTCCCACAACAAAAAAGCATTCTTAACATCCATTTGATGCATGATCCAACCTTTTGATGTAGCCATTACTATGATAGTTCTTATAATGGGCATTTTAGCCATTGGAGCAAAATTCTCCTCATAATCAACACCACGAGTTTGTACATATCTTTTAGCAACCATACCCTTATAGTGCTCAATAGATCCATCTGACTTGTGCTTTTGACATTGTAAACCTATTTGCAGCCAATAGATTTCTTACGTTTAGATAAAGGCACCAACTCCCATGTGTCATTGTCCTTAAGTGTAGCTATTTCTTCATCCATAGCACAATCCCAATACTTATTATCAAGTGCATCCTCAAAATAAGTGGATTCCACATCCTACACAAACTTAGCCATGTATGCATAGTGATGAGCTACATAGCTATCATATGTCAATTAATGCATTTGTTTTCTTACTCCAGTGGACTTGAATCACTATCAAATGCTTTAGCATTCTATTGTGTCTTTTGTATATGAGGTGTTTTAATAGATGAAATCCCAAACACCACATCCAAGCTGTGCTTAGAGCCATCTAAATCAACATCAACATGAGAAAAACTTGATGATACATTTATCATAATATGTGAGTCCCTAAATTTCTCTTTATCTTTTCTTAACATCTAGGATGTACTTGGTGGAGTAATCTACGACCTCAATCTACCACTCCAATGTCTATCAATAGAACCATGACTAGAAGACTCTTGTGGTCCACTCAATGTCTATGATTAGTGACATGTTTTCTACACAATCATACTCTTATGCTCATCAACTCCAATTGTATTTTGTACATTATTGTACTAGCTACTCATTTCATAAAAAACATCATTGCTAACTCTCATCTCACGTGTAACAGGGTTATAACATCTATATCCTTTTTCTCAAGAAAATATCCAAAAAATATGTATTTTTCTACTTTGGGAACCAATTTACTATGCAATTCATCAAGAATATACACATAAGAAATATATCCAAATGCTTTTAAATGGAAAAGATTTGGCTTTCTACCCATAAATTTCTCTTCAAGTGTCATACCATGTACAATAGTAGTGGGTGTCCTATTCATAATGTATATGGTTGTAGCAATTGTTTCAACCCAATAGTAATGAGACAAGTTTCTTGTTGATACCAATGAATAAGCTACCTCTACAATATACCTCTTTTTCCACTCAACATTTCCATTTTGTTATGGAGTATATCTACATGTATACTACCTATGTATACCATTTTTTAATAAAAAATACAAAAACTCATTGGAGAGATATTATTTTCCTCCATCCAATCTTAGATATTTAATATGCAACCCCATCTCCTTCTCAACCAAAGCCTTAAAGCTTTTAAAATGAGTGAACACCTCACTTTTCTCACACATAAACTAAACCCATACTTTGTGAGTATGATCATCAGTGAAGGATACATAATGCTTGTAACTACTCAAAGTGGCTTCTTGTATATATGCTTCAAGTGGCTTCTTGTATCAATTCAAGTGGCTTCTTGTATATATGCTTTTCATGTGGAAAAACATGAAATACCTTGCTTGCTTTTTAAATTGACATGCTTCACATACTTTATGCATTCCATCAACCCTAGCCATCCATAATCTGCTTTGACTACACGTCTTTCAATCGTTGTACATTCACATGGTCAATTCTCTTATGCTAAATTTCAATATCAGCAAAAACACTTAAATTATGTGCAAATACGACAACATCCATTTTAGATAGACTTACATAAAGGGTAAACAACTTAATAGCACATTCCCGTTTTACAATTACTCTTTAATCAATTTCTACATAACAACTATTAGATGTGAACCAAACCTCCAATCCCTATTCTATCATGTGACCAACAAAAACCAAGTTTCTTATAATATTTGGTACATGTAGCACATCAACCAAGTACTTAGTTTTACCATCCTGAATACTCAAATGAACTTTTCCAACATAAGTAATGGGGTGAGCTGGATCATCCCCCATCTCCACATAGCTTGGAGATTCTGAACTGCGCATCTCTCTAAACCACTCCTATAAGAAGTTATGTGATTAGAGGCACATGAGTCTACATACTATATATCATTCTTTAATGAATCATCAACAGCCATAGTATTCATAAAGTTTTGTGTAACAAACAACTCCACTTCTATCATTATTGTTTCTACTAGTGGACACATAATTACCTTATTGCCTTTTCCCATTTCTAATCTTAGCATTCTTTTTTAAGCAAGTTTTAGAAATGTGGCCTTTCTAACTACAATACCAACATTCTCTACTATCACTAAAATTTTATTGCCTATTAGAAGCTACAACTTGCTCTCTTTGACTCCCCCTTCCTTGAGGTTATCCTCCTCTATTTTACTATGCATCATAACTTTGTGAAAATGTCGGATCTAGAGCATGGCTATGGAGGTTGAAAGAGGAAGAGTGAGCTCATGAGGTAACAAACATCAAGATCAAATGTCACACAAGTGAATTAGATTCCAAGATGGAAGCTTGGACTCATAAACACTATCTTGTGTGTTGACAATGACACAAACTCTTTGCTTGAAGTACAAAAGTACTATGACATTGCATTCTAGGAATAGACTAGGCTACACTTTCACCACCAGTGTGCATATGGGATTTTGCATCCTAATCCCACATTGCTCCGTACAAAGAGGCTAAGTCAGGTGTAATTGCCAATATCTCAAAATCCCTCCTCAATCACAACTAGAGAAGTACAAAGTGTGTAGAGGCTTTAGTGATCAACCACCTGCCTGCAAAGTGTGGGCACACCACAAACATGGTAAACACCAAAGAGGCAGCCACATAAAAGGCTAAGTGTGGGTACTAAAGACGTAGACGCTATAACAGGGGCCTCACAAAGTGTACAGAGGCTATAGTACAAGGTTACATGAGTTTACAAGTTTATGTCAGAAGCATTAGGGCTAGGCAATACAAGGCTAAAAAAGTCTATCAGAATAGAAGGACTGATGAGGTTTGTCCTTCTCCTGGTGGTCTTCTTCTTCTTCTTCTTCTTCTTATTTTGGTCCATGGTCTTCTTCTTCTTTAACAACAACTAGATAGGCCTTTTGGGACCTCTTCATGGCATGACATAATTTCTTTTGTAGAAGTCACATACTAGTTGATCTTTCTTGCCCTTGTACTTAGTACTTACATATAATATTTGTTCATCTTTAGAGGTGCTTAGTTCTCCTTTGGATTTTACCTTCTTTTATTCTTTTAGTAGAGAGGCCTCAATGCCAACTAGTTTAGGACAAGGCATGTTGATTAATGTAGTTGACATATTATTATAGCCAGGAGGCAAACTTTTCAACAACACCCCAATACAAATATCTTCATCCATCTTGAGATCAATTATTGCAAGCTGAGTTAAGAGACTTTCCATGTAGTTTAAATAAGTTGCAAGAGATGTGTTTGATTTCATATCTAGCTTGAAAAAATCAATCAGTAATCCATATTTAGATGACTTTGATTGTGCACCAAACAAAGTATCTAATATCTTCCATGTATCATTAGAGGTTTCACAGGTATCCACATGGCGGATGTAGCTATCATCGAATTCCAGAATAACGATGGCTTGTGCTTTGTCATCATTCTTTTGACAAGTAACTGCAAGGTCCGCATCTTGAGGATCCTTCTCTTTGCCATTGGTAATGGCCCAAAGACCCTTCTTCATCATCAAGAGGATGAGCTTGATGCGAGTTTGCC
The DNA here is from genome assembly GCF_053477565.2 of Lygodium microphyllum. Classification (NCBI taxonomy): domain Eukaryota; kingdom Viridiplantae; phylum Streptophyta; class Polypodiopsida; order Schizaeales; family Lygodiaceae; genus Lygodium; species Lygodium microphyllum. The sequence continues at coordinate 228,063 of NW_028229599.1, read as the reverse complement.
AGGTGTGAAACTTGACCCCTTTGAACCGAACAGTTGGAGAGTCTTTGCCGATGCTAGAGTAGCAAATCATCACCAAAACTCTTAAATTTGAGTAGCAAAAATTTTAATTTTGTCAAGGAACACAAGGAATGTAGTGTCAAATAACACTTGATAAGTATCAATAGATATTATGCTTTCAAGCACTTGATATTGAGAGTTTGATGCTTAGATTTCTCGCATTCTTACTGATTTGATGGGAAATGTTTGCTAGAAACTTGAATTATTAGTGGATTAGAGTGGTCGAGGTTTGGTTTGAGCAAAGAAGGTTCAAGGATTTTGAAGCTTACTTGGAGTTGTAGAGATATAGTTGAGCTTGAGGGCAAGTGTTGAGATGGCAAGCTCAACTTGTGTGGACATTGATGATGGACTGCCTGTACACTTGGTATGTCAGTGGTCATTATGATCCTCACGTGGCTGCTAACTTAGCACTTATTAGATTTAGTCAATTACACCAAACTACAACTAGTATACTTATTGTGCTAGTCGATTAATATAGTCAATTGTGAACTGTTTGACTTAGTAGGCCACTTTCCTTTATGTTGTATATTATCTATACTTGTTGTACATTTTATTTTGAGAAGAAGAAGGAATAAAAACTAGCAAAAAAACATTTTGGCCTCCAGCTCTCTTGTTGTGTTCTTGAGTGAGCTTCCTCTTATATATATTGTGTATATATGGTGCAATGGCTCAAGCAAGTCCCTCCACCATGTGATTCATGTTGATAGACTTGTGGTGGAAGCAATATATCAAGTAACAATCCTAAAGTGCCAACTTACCCATCATTCAATGTGTCAAAGAAACAAGGGAGAAATAATAAGAAAATCAAAGGTTGAAAATAAGCAAGCTGAAAACAGGTCAAATAATACTCCAACCCAAAGTGCACAAAAAGTTATTCCCATGGAACTTTTTAAAGAGCATAAGGAAAAAGTGTTATATTTTAAATGTGGAAAAAGGTATTTAGCCAATCATCGTTCTAAATGTATCTACAAACATACCAAGGCTAAGAATTACAACATGTTTGTTCTTGAAGATTTTGAAGATGAGGAATTCGAATGTCATACTGCATGTTGAAAATGAGAGTCTCTTACATCTTATACCAAGCTAGTATAGGTGGTATTTTTCCCATTATTATTTTTACCAAATTACTAGCGTATTTCTTGTCCTTTACATTGAGTCTCATTTTTCCATCATTTTATAACAATAAAGTCTTTTTCATCTCATCTCTTCTTCAAACTTTCATGACTTCTCTTTCTTTCTCTATTTTTAGTATTTCTCTCCTCATCCAAACGTTCTCTCTCTTTTGTAGCCTTCTCTCTCCTCTTAGTTCCCTTCTTGATAGCATGAAAGATTTATTTGACTACCTAAAAGCACTCCATATTGTAATCCTTTGCATGGATCCGTGGTACTCCCATGATCTCAAAATTGATGTTACTTTGACAAGCTATGGTAATCCAAATAAGCTGGTATTACTTTCATGATCTCACAATTGGTACTCCCATGTTCTCACAATTGATATTACTTTGACAAGTTGTGGTTATTCAAATAATTTTATTTTGATAATTAAATGCATTCTAAATTGGAATTTTGCATCACACTTTGGTTGCTCATGATAGATGCTCCTCTTTCGTTTAGGCTTTGATGTCTTCATTATTTTTAGGTTTCACAAATTACAGGCCTCTCGATTTGATTGACTCCCAGTATTCGAGGCTAGTGCTTTATACACAATAATAAGCATAATCTATGCTATATACTTGCTAGTCATAGGCTCATATTCCTACCATGTGTGTGTGTGTGTGTGTGTGTGTGTGTGTGTGTGTGTGTGTGTGTGTGTGTGTGTGTGTGTGTGTGTGTGTGTGTGTGTGTGTGTGTGTGTGTGTGTGTGTGTGTGTGTGTGTGTGTGTGTGTGTGTGTGTGTGTGTGTGTGTGTGTGTGTGTGTGTGTGTGTGTGTGTGTGTGTGTGTGTGTGTGTGTGTGTGTGTGTGTGTGTGTGTGTGTGTGTGTGTGTGTGTGTGTGTGTGTGTGTGTGTGTGTGTGTGCGTGTGCAACACACACATACACACATATATATATATGAAAATTTATATGCATGGGAGGACAATGCTAAAAAACTCTCCTTCTCTCTTTTCTTGTCCACAATAGACACCCCATCACCAATGTCCTCCTCCCTCTTCTTGTTATTCGGTTCATCCATTATTCATATGATCTAGCTCATCTTCCTTTGCCTACTCATTGTCCACATCCTTGTCATCTATAAAAAATAATTGCTTATATTCAAATGTAATCTACACATTATATGTTAAATAAAACATTATATATAGTGTATATACTATATTATATATAATATATACCCAATGTAGTATGTTATATATTAAATATAGTCAAGGTTACATTATTACATTTTAGATAATATATATAATATATTGAATAAAATAAATATTACATAATGTACATTAAAAATTAGTTATAATATATAATAAACAATGTATCAGAGTTTATTTTCAAATATCCTATATAAGCATTTATGTATGTTAACACACACCCTCACACACATTCACACACAATATCTTTAAACATTTGTTCAATATTAATATCACACACACACACACACACACACACACACACACACACACACACACACGAACCTTATTCCTATTCTCCTGCTTATGCGTATGCACGTGCATGTGCACACACATGCGTGACTTCTAACTTAGCTTCCGGATTTACATCCCTATATATATGCCTTACCTTGAACATATACATCTATATACTATGTCTTACTTCTATCCTATTTTTCACATCACTATGGCTCCGGTCTCATGAAAAGCATGACATATACCGTAGCTTTCATTAGTGTCTATGATTGATTATTGGCCTTGGCACTTGCCATCAAATAAATAAGTCAAAAGAAATATTTAAATTTTACTGAAGGACAAAAAATTCCCTCATGGCTATCATAATTGTCATGAACACAATTGTATGAATCACCATTGAAGAGATGGTTGGCCGCACCAATGGCTAACTATTGATATAGCATTGATTATATCATTTATTCCCACCACCCTCTTGGTAAATGGGATATTATGAGTACTTGATAACATGCTGCCACTATTATTCTAGACTAGTTAGGTACTCCTTTATTGCCACTAAAGATGCAAATGCTTGTATAGCACAATTGTTGTCTGCTCTAACTATTCAAATTGCAAAATAGCTCTTTACTTTAATGTTTTATTATTACCATCACACGAGTTATGTGTGACACACACTCTACTTCAAGCATTGCCTTTTGAGGGCTCCTCCCACTCATTGTGGTATGCTTATGGCATGTGAACCAAGATGTCTATCTACTTTTGCTTGTGTTGTTCATCTTCACTCTCATGGTTTGGCTTATTGAATGCTACTTATTGTGCTCCTTGGTGATATCTATTGTAGCATGATATGTTCTACAACTATGCACCTTCAATCACATTGTGTTGCACATAGACCACTACTATACCTCATTGTGGTATCTATTAGATATGCTCTTCTTCAATTGTATATCAAAGTGCTCTAGCATAGTAAGAGAAACATCTATACTACCCCTAGTAACATAATAACTAGGAGCTTTATTAGCCTAGATTTGTGCTATCTAAAATACACACATAATCCCTCTTTGTAGTGTTCCCCCTTGAATCTTGAATTTAGTCTATTTTAGTATGAAATAGCAATTCATGCTACTCATATCCTAGTAACTATTGCTCCAGGAAGGTGAAATACATCACAATGTTATACACATGGAATTAACTCTATCTTCAAGTGATGATGACGTCGATAGTTTGGCAACATTCATGGCATGCTAGAGACCAAATTTGAGCTAGATTGTGCAAGAATGTTGCCCCTTGGATGGACTTCAGGACTACATCAACAGTTACTTCCCCTTTTAGGCCTATTGTTGATGATTGACCAAGCTGTAAACAACTCCCTTCCTAGTTATATGTCTTTTTGTTATTCAAACACTATTTGCTATGGCATTCTCCCTTTGATAAGGATTCCTATGGAGATAACACTACTTCTTATGACAACTCAAAGGCGAAACTCAAACTCATACTATGGTGAAGAAGAATCCTCTTCCCCCCTCATTTTATACTATGTTAAGGATAAGGATGTAGCATGTGATCTTGAAGGAAATTTCTTCTTTTATTCTTGTTGTTAAGCATAATGTATTATAAATGAAGAAAACACTACTATGGCTATACCATATAAGCTCTACATTACTATGCTTCAAGCATAGTCATTTTTATGGGAAGTTCCATGGTCTTTATACATTAAGGCTAATTTTGGGGGGGAAAGGGCCTCTCATACAAGATAAAAATGTTATGCAAAAATTAAACACATGTATACTACAAAGAATCTCCACTTGGCATCTTCTATGTAGCAACACTTGTCACCCCATTATAAGAGGGAATACAATTTACATTTCAAGGAATAATAACCTTGTAAGACTTTTTATTTTAGTATTTATTAGTTTCTTTGAGCATGTAGACTAAGTTTTAGTTTGTGTAGATCTGTTTCCATCAATAAGAGTGGAATGACAACCACTAGATATAAAAAATTATTTAATCTAAGAGAAGCCATATGAGTCATAACCTACATGTATGGTTTTGAAGCTGAGCCTTTTCGGCAATAATGGGGAGGCTCAAGAAGCAATATGATGATTGGTTTAGGTAGGGTGGCCATAGCCTCACTTATAGGAATAATGATTGTGAAATTGCAAAGTCACTTACAAGTACATTCCATGTCATACATTCTAAATTTAGCAACCTTATTTACCCCAATCATCCATCAATGTTCTTCATTAAAAATAATTTATATTTTGTATTTGCAGCATATGTTGTTCCAACAAACACACAAGCATTTGGAAAGTTGGAAGAGCTTCCTTCACTTGATCTCAATGGACTAACAAATTGGGATAATCTCAACAATGGAATCATCTATGGCTTTAAGTTAAATATGATTGAAGATATTAACAATTCCATGAAGATAGGGAGGAATCAAGCAGATTCTGTTTAGCTCATCCCAGTTCATGTTTTTGGATCAATATTTCAAGGAACATGTTTGGATATAGTAAAAACAATGTTGTTGGGTAGGAAAATGCCATCCAATAGAAGAATTAAAATCTTCAAAGAAAATTTTATGTCAGTGAAAAGTACACAATGATTGATGGAAGAAGACAAAAGGTGCATGGATACCTATGGACTCTGTGGGATTGCTTTATAGTGATTTTCTACTTGGAGAATAAGGATCAAATGTGCTTGTCTATAAACAAGAAATGGACATTGGTATATATTAGAGAAGTAGTTAAAAGCCTATCAGCAACTATGCATATAGAATCTTGATTTGAGTGAATTGATTGGAAAAAAGATTTAAAAATTATATATATGTGATGAGCTACCCCAAGAGGGCATTGTGAGATTTTCAACGCCTTGAACTTATCACTTTTATAAATCTTTCTCCATCTTCCATTATACAGAACTAAACTCCTAATCATAGAGAGAATTCTAAAAACAAACATTTCACAAGGAAATAACAAAACAAATCAATAAATGAAAAAAAATCAGAGTTAACATTGATGTTTGTTGAATTCAAGAGGTTATCTACATGTACAAGTTCCTCCATAGATTATTCTCTCATATATCTCTAGCTAGGGTATTCTTAAGTGTTTAAGGAGATGCCCTAGTCTCTTGCTACTTGCTTGGTATCCTAAGAGATCTTGTAGGGAAGACTTGGGCTCCACTTTCCCTTTGTGGGGTCTTAAGTGGGATATTCTAGGAACCTTTTGGTTCCCTTTGAGGGGTCTTCTCAACCCTCTATGAGGAACTTTGTGGTGGCCTTTGAGGGGTTTTTCTTGGGCCCATTCTTTGTGACTCCCCTTCTAGAGTTTTCTAGCTAGTCCCTTCTTGTGCAAGCATTGAGTCAATTTCTTCATCATGATTTTGTTTCTTGTTGGCTCTTTCCTTGGTTGCATCAATCATTTCCTTAATGATCCTTTTACCCTCGCTAGATATAGGATCCTTAGTCTTGCTTCTCTTGGCAAGCCTCTTAGTGATAGATGAATTCTTGGCAGTAGTAGCTAGCTTCTTAACTACATCTAGTTTCTTGGCTATAGCTGACTTCTTTGCACCAGCTACCTTCTTGGTTTTAGCTAGCTTCTTAGCACTTGGAATTCTTTAAAGTTATGGGGAATCTGGATCAAGAGGGAGTTCAACATGTCTTTCAAGGAGATGTTTGATTTCTAGATCTCTTACAAGAAAAACAATGCTACATGGGCATAATTCTTGATGAATCACCAATAAAAAGAGGATAGTCTTTGAAATCCTTGCAATAAAATAGAATTTGGTGGTATGGGTCAATCCTTGATGCATTACAGCTTCTTTGGGTCCACCACGGTCCCCTTCTCACCAACTATGTGACCTAGATACTCTGCCTCATTGGCCATAAAATTACACTTGCTTTCTTTTGCAAAAAGCCTATGCCTTCTCAATGTGAGGAGGATTTCTCTACATGCTACAAATTGTCTTCTCTATTTCTACTATATGTGAGGATATCATCAAAGAATACTTGGACCGATTTATATAAGAATGGCTATAAAATCCTGTTCATGAGAGCCTAGAAAATTTCATATGCATTCGAAAGCCCAAATGGCATGACCAAGAAATGATAGAGACCCCTTTCTACTCATCACCTTCCTTCATCTTGATTTGATCGTATCTTGACCTCAAGTCAATTTTGATGAATACTTTTGCATCATTGATTTCATCCAATAAATCATCAATGTGGGGAATTGGGTACCTATTATTTATGGTGCTCTTGTTAAAGTCCTCATAATCAATGCACATATTGAAGGAACCATCTCTCTTCTTTACAAGTAATAGAAGAGAAGTAAAAGGTGATTGACTAGGCTGAATAAACCCAATTTCTAGCAAGTCTTTTAACATATTTCTCCAATTTCTCTCTCATAGTTTGAAAACCTATAAACTAGATTGTTTATAGGTTTAATATCAATTACCAATTCAATGGGATGGTCCATTTCTTAGGAGGCAATGATGTAATTAGAGGCTAAAATATGTCCTTAAACTCATCCAAAAGTTTACATAGACATGGATCTTACAAGTTGGGTAAAGAAGATTGTTGATTTTCATCCATCTTCAATAGGAGGTGTGACAATGCAAGATATAGAATTGATTTCCTTAAAATCAGTCATATATATACATTACTCTCTCTCTCTCTCTCTCTCTCTCTCTATATATATATATATATATATATATATATATATATATATATATATATATATATATATATATATATATATATATATATATGTTAATATCCGCGCACAAGGAACACATTCCTTGCATAAATATATATACTTCTCTCCTCCCCTTTTCTTTCTCTTCTCTCTTCTTTTGCTTCTTATTTTCTCTCCATTTTCGATTTTCTCCTATTTTCTCAAAATTTCTACCCTCCCCCCCTCCATTTTAATCCTCTCTCTTTCTCTTTCTTCTTGTTTCCTTTTAGGTCCTCTCCTAATTTTCTCTCGATTATTCTTCTTGTTGATTGTTTCCATTTTTTTACTCTCTATGCCATTATGTGTTACTTAATGCCCATTCTAAGTAAACTCCATAAACATATGATTGAGATCCAAAGAAAAGTTGCAAGCTGTTTGAGCCAATCACAGCCAATAATGATGTCATTGGGACCCATATTTAGGACAATCAAATCCATCATAATGGTATAAGAATGAGATAACTCAATAAGAGTCTACAAATATATCTCCTTGCTCAACTCTTGAGCTCCATTTGCAACTTGCATCTTCACTCGATAGTCCATTTTTGTCAAGAATCGTGTGGTGGGGGGACTTGCTCAAGATGCTGCGTCGAACACACACAGAATGCACAAGGAGAAGCTCACTCAAGAGACAAGAAGAGAGATGGAGGCCAAAACTTTTTCTTGCTAACTTCTTCTTCTTCTTCCACACTCTTTTTACAATGTACACAAAGTATAGACAAGATACAACATAAAGGAAAGTGGCCTACTAAGTCAAACAATGCATAACCAACTACACTAGTCGACTAGCGCTATAACTATGCCAGCTGTAAATAGGTGTAACAACCTGAATATAATAAGTAATGAGTCAGTGGCCATGTGAGAGTCATAATGACCACCGACGTGCTAAGTGTAGACGTGTGGACCCATCTAACCAGGCGGTCCATCATCAATGTCCGCATGTGTTGAGCTTGTCATCTCAACACTCCCCCTCAAGCTCAACTGCATCTCTGCAACTCCAAGTAAGCTTCGAAACTTTTGAAGCTTCTCTATACCCAATGCCTTTGTGAAGATGTCAGCTATCTGATCCTGTGTGCTAACATACACCAAGTCAATCTCACCTGCTAGTATCTTCTCTCTCACAAAGTGGTAGTGTATCTCAATATGTTTTGTCCTGGCATGAAACACAAGGTTCCTAGCAGCCAACTGTATACTGCTCATGTTATCATAATAAATGACAATTGGACCTTCCACCTACACATCCAAATCAGCCATTAACTTTTGTAGCCATACTACCTCACATGCTGCAACAGCAGCACCTCTATACTCAGCCTATGTACTCGATAAAGCAACTGTAGATTGCTTTTTGCTACTCTAAGCAACTGCTGCACTACCAAGAGAGAACATGTATCTACTGGTAGATCTTCTATCAGACATACTACTAGCCCAATCTGCATCTGTGTATCCAAACACCTGTACATCTGTACCTGCCTCATAGAAAAGTCCATAATGTAATGTGGACTTCACATATCTCAATATGTGTGTGACTGTATCCAAATGTGGCTTTCTAGGTACTTGCATAAACTGACTCACAAGACCAACAGCATAGCTCAAGTCTGGCCTTGTAATGGTCATGTAGATCAAACTCCACACTATCCTCCTGAACATAGTAGGGTCTTCTATCTCATCCCCAACATCAGCACTCAACTTTACATTCTGCTCCAACGGGACTGAAAGTGGTTTGCATGCTATCATACCATACTTGGACAACATATCCAAGCCATACTGTCTTTGGGACAGCCATATACCATCATCACATCTGATCACCTCAATGCCAAGGAAGTACCTTAGCTCACCTAAATCCTTCATCTCAAACTTCTTCTTCAAAAAATCCTTGACTTCAACAATCCCACTATCACTATCACCTGTAATAATCAATTCATCCACATAGATGACTATGATGACCAAACCTGCATCTCCCTTTCTCACATAAAGTGAGTGATCAGCATCAGAAACATAAAAGCCAATATTAACAAGATACTCTCTGATCTTGTCAGACCATGCTCTAGGTGCTTGCTTGAGCCCATAGAGCACCTTCTTCAACCTGCACACATATGTGGGATGCTCTAAATCTTCATAGCCTGCCGGTTGATCCATATACACTTCTTCTTGCAAATCACCATGCAAGAAGGCATTCTTCACATCCATTTGCTACAACCTCCAACCTTTGGCTGCTGCCAAAGCAATCACACATCTGACAGTTGCCATCCTAGCAACTGGACTGAAGGTTTCTTCATAATCTATGCCATATGTCTGGGCATAGCCTTTTGCAACTAGCCTAGGTTTGTACCTACTAATAGAACCATCTGCATTGTGCTTAATCTTATAAACCCATTTACATCCAATATCTTTCTTGCCCTTCGGCAATGATACTAGATCCCAAGTCTTATTGGCCTCTAATGCAGCCATCTCCTCATCCATTGCTGCATCCCTGAGCATGACCAACAGCCTCCTCAAAACATGTGGGCTCAAAATCCTTAACTAGTTTCACCATATAAGCATAATGGTGAGCTGCATAACCTTCAAAACCAAATCTTTTAACAGGGTATCTGACCTTGCTAGATCTGCGTACCACCGGATCACTCAATGAAGCCTTCACATTACTATGAGCTCTCTGTACACCTAGTGTCCTGACAGAAGGAATACCAAGCTCATCATCCAAGCTCTCTGAGCCACTGGAGTCTCCATCAAGAACTGCATCAATGCCATCTGACACTTTATTCTTTCCTTTGTCTTTACCTGTAGTGCTACTAGATGCACCTGAAGATGTAGAGGTACTCCTTAGTCTCCCAGAACAAGGACTACCAGATGATGTCTCTGGTCCACTAAGAGTCCATGATTCTTGATTTCAGCCTGCACATGAGTGTCATGATCATCATCATCATCCAATGCATCACGACTAGATGCATACCAACTGCTCATTTCATCAAAGATGACATCCTTGCTCACTCTGAACTTACATGAGACAGGGTTATAACAGCGATACCCTTTCTGCTCTAAAGAGTATCCAATAGAAACACATTTTTCTGCCTCTGGATCAAGCTTCTTCCGTAGCTCATCTGGCACATGAATGTATGCAACACAGCCAAATACCTTCAAGTGCGATACATTAGGCTTCTTGCTAGTAAAGCATTCTTCAGGAGTCATCCCATGAACTGCAGCTGTGGGAGTTCTGTTCATAATATAAACAGCAGTATGAACAGCCTCAGATCAAAAATGCTTAGGCATATTCTTTTCAGCCACCCATCAAGGCGCGTGTAACTTCTGCAATATGCATGTTTTTCCTTTCTGCAACCCCATTTTGTTGTGGGGTATATCTGCATGTGAACTGTCTCTTTATCCCATGAGACCTCAGAAAATCACTGAACTCATTCGAGAGGTACTCTCCCCCTCCATCTGACCTCAAGCACTTTACTTTCAAGCATGTTTCTCTTTCAACTATAGCCTTGAAAGTTCTAAAGTGCTCAAATGCTTCACTATTTTCCTTCATAAAATATACCCACAGCTTTCTAGAACAATCATCAATGAATGTAACAAAGTATGAACTGCCTCCAAGAGATACATTTTGTGTAGGCCCCCAAATGTCTGTATGCACAACATCAAGGATATTTCTGCTTACATCTCTGTCATGTGAAAAGGGTTGTCTTACCTGCTTATCAAACTGACATGCTTCGCATACCTTATGAAATTCTGCAACTCTAAATGTAGGCAAACCTGTAACCAACCCTTTGGACTGCATTAATTTCAGCCTTTGTACATTTGCATGTCCAATGCATTTGTGCCAAATTTCAATATCTGCAACAACATCTTTTCCTTTAGCATACATAGCAGCATTCATAGTAGGAATTCCAACATCCAGAATAAACATACGTCCAACTCTACTTCCCTTTGCTACCAACCTGCACTTGTCATTGAAGTTTTCTACAAAGCAGCCCTTTGCATTAAATCTGACTTGCAGCCCTTGCTCTACCATTTGATCGACTGACACCAAGTTCTTTGTAATAGATGGCACATGTAATACATCTGAAAGACTCTTTGTCTTACCATCATGCAAGGACAAGGGAACTTTTCCAATGTGTGAAATTGGGTGGCATGAATCATCACCTGTCTGCACATAACCTGTATTTTTCAAATCCTGCATCTCTCCAAACCATTCTGCATGGCTGGTCATATGATTGGATGCACCTGAATCAACATACCAAATATCATCATGTGTTCCCTTTCCTGTAACAGTATTCAACATATGCTGCATAACAAACAGACGTTCATTTTTGTCTTCATTCTGTCGTGAAGACGATGCATAGCTTCCTTGTTGCAACTTACCACTGCGAATATCATCTTTCTTAGCATAACATTGGGCTGCAATATGACTTGTTTTGCCACAGTAGTGACACACAATACCAGAGTTGTTAGAGCCTCTATTCTGCCATCCACCTCTTCCTCTAAAGCTCCCCCTGCCTCTAAAGTTACCACGACCTCCTGAAACCTGCATATCTCCAAATTGCCGATTCAATCTGTTTTGCTGGTTGTCACTACCACATCCTGTATCATGACCTCTTGAAAAGAACCTGCCACATCCCCTTCCTAAACTCGAGTAGAAAGCTTGGACCTGTTCACCACTTTTTTCAAATGTCTCACTCTGCATGTTGATCTCTTCAATGATCATAAGAGAGACCAACTCATCGAAATCTGAAAATGGCTTTTTGACATATACGGAAGTTACAAAAGACTTCCAAGCCTTTTCATTGTTAAGTCTACCCAAGGTAGACGACACCAAATCATCATCATCGGGCATTACATCAATCACTGCCAATGCATCTGCAATGCTCCTTACCTTCAGTGCATACTCATTGATAGACATCTTCCCTTTCTTCAATGTATTCAACTCTTGCTTGAATTGAATCTTTTGTGCCTTTGTATTTACGGAAAATATACTTTCAAGTATGGTCCAAGCTGCATATGAATTATCTGCATTTCTAATATGTCCCAGCATATTATTGTCAATTACTGCAAACAGCCAATACATGACCTTCTTGTCTTTTGCATTCCATTCCTTCCCTGCCTTTTTCTCTTCTGCAGTTGGAGGATCACTCACCTCCGGCTCCTTTTCTTCACCTGAAACAAACTCGTAGAGGCCTTTTCCAATAAGGAAGTTCGTGACACGAAACTTCCATGAAGGGTAGTTGTTCTTGTCGAGCTTCTCAATGATGGGGCTTCCACTGTTCTCTGCCATTATCACAAAACTAATACCAAACAACAAGCAAATCTTCTGCAACCCTTGACCCTGTAGTGCACAGCAATACACCAAACAGCCTTTTTCACTATCTGCTCAACAATACATGCAATCTGCAACTTGTTTGTTGCAGATAAACCTTATGTTTGCTTCATGCAAACACCTCAAGAATTACAGATTCACAATCTGTAAGTTGCGCACCCACTTTCGGTCAAAACAGCCGAAATCACAGTGTACCCTGAAACTGTTGTCCACAACCTTGCGGCTCTAAAACGGGGCCTGAAACGGTCTCAAATGCCTAAAATAACTGCGGGAAAGCCCTAAAGGGCACATCTGCAGAATACACAACGCTCTTTGCGCACACCAAATCTCACTGCAATCTGAGATTTTTGCTCTGCCCTGCTCTCGGCGCCTCCACAGGCACTATCCAAGAGAAAAAGTGAAAGGATGGGAGAGCTTCTTACCCCTGGCTTACTTGCTCGAACCTTGCTTCTTCTCCTTCACTTTAGCCTTCGAAATCAGCCTTTCTCAGTGGCGCGGCTTTGATACCATGTCAAGAATTGCGTGATGGGGGGACTTGCTCAAGATGCTGCGCCGAACACACACAGAATGCAAAAGGAGAAGCTCAATCAAGAGACAAGAAGAGAGATGGAGGCCAAAACGTTTTCTTGCTAGCTTCTTCTTCTTCTTCCACACTCTTTTTACAATGTACACAAAGTATAGATAAGATACAACATAAAGGAAAGTGGCCTACAAAGTCAAACAATCCATAACCAACTACACTAGTCGACTGGCGCTATAACTATGCCAGCTGTAAATAGGTGTAACAACCTAAATATAATAAGTAATGAGTGAGAGGCCATATGAGATTCATAATGACCATCGACGTGCTAAGTGTAGACGTGTGGACCCATCTAACCAGGCGGTCCATCATCAATGTCCGCATGTGTTGAGCTTGTCATCTCAACAATTTTCTAAGGCAATAACTTCAGCTCATGTAATGATTTGGCACTGACAAAGCTATGGGTACTATCCATATCGATAAGAATATGAGCAAGCTTAGAATTGATAGTGCCTTTGAGCCAGAGTGTATTCTCTTGTTTGCATCCTATCCATGAATCTTAGGATATGGAATATAGCATAGGTGAACATGAAATAGTCAAAGAATCATCCATCTATAATCCATTGGGATCAAATGAATCACTTGGATCAAATGGAAACCTACTAACTAGCTCTAAATCCTCATGAGTGTCCTGATCATTGCAATTATGTATCTCATCACAAGTAGGAATAGCCTCTATTTGTAATAGACTTTCCTCATGTGTCTCATCTTCATTAGAGTATTTTATGATTATCATATTGCATTTGGCATTGTTGGCTTTGCATTTCTGTTTATGGTTAGGAGACCATTTCTCACCACACTTGTAGCTTGACTCACAATCATTGGATTCAAATTGGCAGACCACAATTGCAACCACAATTGCAACCCATTAATGCCAAAATCAACCCATTTGGGAGTTGATCATATGCACCTCTGGGAAAGTGCAAGGTTGCAGTCTCTATTGACTCTGCAAGTATACAAATTATCTTTTATGTGTTGTCGAATGCGAAGGATGCAGGTATGGAATCGCTATTAGGACGTATGTTTAAAAAGCAAATGCTTTGTAATGTTGACTACCAGTCACAGCGCATTCATCTAGCCATTGGCAACATACATATAGTCATGGCTTTCAGCAAGGGTTGCACGGTTCCATCAAAGCCAATGAAGCCATTGGTAGAGCAACCTGCAACCAAGCCCAAGGAGGGGGGTCGTAACTTGTGACAACATGCCAAACCTCAAAGCTAGCAAATTGATGAAATCAAAGCTAAGACCCATGCACCACATTTCAAATGGGTGCCTAAACATCAAGGGCCACTACCTAAAAGCACACAATCATGACCTCACAAGGATAGGAACTCATATTCGAAACCTAGGAGGCAAAGAAGAAACTATAGGCATCGACGACAAATGGTCAAGCAGCGATGGGTTCCCAAGATCTTATTGCAAGTGTAAGGCTATTACGAGGGTAATGCCTGGATATGGGTACCTAAAGCAAAGGTGGCCAAGGGCACTACTCAAATGCTGCCCACAGCCTTGACCACACCAAGCTATGTGACAGACAATGCCCCAATGCCACAAATGACTCAGGCTGCGAAGCCCATAGAGCCTCAAACACATAAGCTGCAAAGACTAAACAAGTCTATCGACCAAAGCCGCAGCCAATATACTACTCACACACTGCCTCAATCTAGTCTTGCTAGTGTTTCTAAAACCTCACCAGTGTCTAGTAGCGCGACATCTACATCACAAGCCAAGCCGAGTGCACCAATGACTCAACCGTGCCATTAAGAACAACCAAAGCCATAACCATCAGATGGCTGAATTATCTAATTTTGTTAAACCCCACCCACCTCTGTAGGCCTTAGACCTTCTTACGAGCAGAGATCAACTCTAACCTTGGCTGCGGACTTCACCAAAAATACAAGGGATGACTTGATTGCCTGTCTTCGATGGTTGGACGCCACATTTACCACACTTGCTAAAAGCTATGACCGACTAGACCTAGGTCTTTTGGATGAGCCTTTAGCAACAGAGGTACACACATTGCCTTGCTCATGGGAGGAATCCAAATTCGTATTTGTTAAGGCTCCCCAAGTAGCCCAGGAATTAATTTCCACTGAGATATCCTGAGAACATGCACAAAAACAATGCCTCATTATATCTTATGACAAGAGCACATTCCTAGGCACCAACATAATTGAGGAGTTGAAGCAGCTTGCTGACACAATGACTCCTATTTCTTGAGGAAATGGTATGCTCTCCGACTTCAATGGGAGCTAGCGGGCTACCAAATCATGACTAATGTTGAGCAACACCATGCCATCAAGACCTCGGAGTATAACCCTACTTATGTAGCTCCAACCTCCTATATGGTGTTGACGGCTCTTATGGGTGGGTTAGGAGGTGCTCTTTTAGGAGTCAGTTTGGTCAACACCATATGTTCTCACCCATATGTTCTCACCTAGGGGTGGTTCTGATGGCTCTTATCCAAGAGGTAGTGAAAGAGATGTAGAGTGATGAAGAAGAAGGGATTGACAAGACACTAGAAAGGTCACCTCCCCACCATGAATGAGAGCAATCTAGTGAAAGAACAGTAAGTGATGAAGAGGAGGAAAAGGAAACACAATCTAGCCATGGAAGGGCTAAGAAAGCAAAGAAAAAGACTGCACAGGAGAAGCAAGAAGAAGAAAGTAGGAAAAAGGAGAAGGCATACTTAGAAAAGGCTAAGAAAGAATCTCAGAAAGTGAAGGAAGAAAGAAAAAAAAAGAAAATTACAAATCAGAGAGGTTAAAAGAAGAATCAAAGAGAACCAAAAAAGAGAGGAGGAGGAAGGCAATTGAAAAAGAGGAAGAATTGAGAAGAAAGGAAGAAGAGCGCATCGCACTAGCAATGTGCATGTTAATAGAACAATAGTGCCAAACAAGACAAGTTGGGTGCTATGAGCCCACCACGAGATGAAGGCCCATGCTTAAGTACCCAAGTTCTAGAGATCACGCCACCTCTGGTGAAAAAAGGTGTGGGAGCTTTCACTCAACCGCCAAGACCCATGGACTGCTTATTGTTTCAAGCATTCCAAGCAAGCTCTAATGGCTATCTCTCACCTAGCCGACGTGCCGTCGATCATACAAGTGTAGTGAGCTTACCTTAGTGCCGATATGAGTTACCTCCTCTCTCACACACACCGATAGCTCCACGATCCTAGATGCTAGCTCAAGCATCCTCAAGCCTCCTCCACCTCCAAGCTCCATCCTCCATAGTCGTGCGTGCAAGAAAAGAGAAGAGAAGAAAAGAAAAGAAGGGGAGATGGTGAAGAGCTTCACCCTCTTGATCTCTCACTCTCACACTCTCATTCCCTCACACTCTCACACTCCCTCTCTCAAGAGCACACACAAGCAAGAAGATGAGAAGGAGAGAAGAAGAAGAAGAAGACTCTTGTTGCCATACACCAAAGAATGATCTCTTATTCACTTTTTGAACTTTATATATACAAACCCTAAAATCCCATGGGCACCCATGCCTTTTTTACATGACCGACCATTGTGACAAGGTCCTTTTTCCATTTCCCTCTTCTAGCCTTGTGCCTCTAGCATACACCCATCTAATATTTTACAATTGGCATAGGAGGGAGCCTGGCGCTCTTTTACAAGAGTTTTTCGAGTTTTTTGAGGTGCCTTTTCATTTAAGGTTGCGATTTTTTCCCCGGTTTATCTTTAGAGGCCGCCTGCATGTATTTGCTCTTTTTCCATCTTCCTTTTGCTTTCTTGTGGTTAACATTACCCCCCTCTTAGACGGGTGCCAGTCCCATGGCACTTTGGCGTTGGTGTAAGGGTGAGGGCCACATGTAGACTCAGGTGCTTGTGGAAGTTCAAGAATGATGTTCATCGGAGCAGCTCACTGGATGTCATGGGTGGACGAGGGCCTCCAAAGTTGGTGGTTTGGCACTTTTGGGGTGCTTGAAGAAGAAGGTGTGGTGCTCTACCTAAGGGGAGTGCCTCCTCAGCGTGTTGGAGCAGTGTGCTCGTGCTAGTGGAATGGGGAGGTGGGTCTAACCGCAGGCGAGCCCAGGTGATGTCCCACACTTGAGAACGCCATTTGTGCCAAGGGGGTGCGGTGCGAGTGGCTTAGGGTGACAGGTCTAACCATAGGTGAGTGTTACCTCCCTAGGTGTGTCCTGCCCTTGATGTGCCCTAAGCGTGATGTGGGGGAGCAAAAAGGGCTAGGGGGTTAGGAGCGGAGCCAGCCGGCCGAAGCCACTGGATATGCCTAACTTAAGGACCCCTAGGTGGGGGAGCAAAAAGGGCTAGGGGGTCGGTCGAAGCCACTGGATATGCCTAACTTAAGGACCCCTAGGTGTAGTGATCGTGCTTTTTTTTTTGATATATTTAGGGATAGTGTTACATCAGGAGTATGACAACCAAGTTTAATTCTCATCATCGGAATGGGGGGGGAAGGAGGGCGGATGGATTTGCATAAAAATTGGTGGCTTTACATGTACCCTTTCAGGTTCATGCGGACGTGGAGAGAGGTGGTGGATAGGAAGGGGTGATTACACCTAGTGAATTGGCTATCGCTCATATCCTCTAGGAGAGCTAGGCAGAAGGAAGGTATTAGGCTAGCTCTCATCATTAAGCGGGCCATAGCGCAGCTATCAATGCACATCCTACACATTTTTGCACAAAGACTAAGTGAGCTTTTCTTTTATGTGCGTGCACGTGCACACATATAACATGCATACACTTACTATTTTTCCTTGCACATCCTACACACACACACAAGCACGCACGTGCAAAATTTATCATTGCACCTCCTACACACTTTTGCACATACATCACATGAGCTTTTCTTTTCCAAACATGTGCACACACACCATCCAATCTACTTCCATAATATTGGTTGTTGCCACTAACTTTGCATACTATATTATGCAATGCATAATTCTCCTATCATGACCATTTTTAATTTAAAATAATTGCATTATTTGTTGCCTTCTTGCCTCTTGCATCTGATATTAATTGGCATCTCGCTTCTCTTCATATCCTTCTCTTTTTCTCTCCTTAGTAAACATCTTTGATAGCCTTCTATTAAGTGTGTTCTCCCTTCCTATTCTTGGATCACTACTACCTTCATATGATGCCCTCCACCTTTTTTACAACCTCCTTCATATTGAGCTCACTAGTATGCCATGGAAAAGTGTCATCTCACATTGATAAGTAGTCCCCTCCCTTCATTAATACTCTTGCATCTTGTAATGTTGAAGAATGCGCAAATCCCTCCGCTTTGTAAATATTGTAGTGCGAAGAAGAAGTCAAGAAAGGAATACTAACACTTAGAAACTCCTTAGAAACCACACTCAAAGAAGAAAGGGGGACTTTGAAAGAGCACTATTGTAATCATATGAAGAGGATATGCAACGAAGAGAAGAGACTATTTCACAACAAATGGAAGAAATGTTACTTTGGACAGGAGAATAGTAGTTCTAGCTAGGGCAAAGAAAATATGGTTTGAAATCCACAACCTATTGATCAATGAGCTTTCCAATAGCTACTCACAACCATCTAAACCATGTAAACCAAAGACATAGAGCTAGAAAAAGGAAAAGCCATAGAGAAGATAATTGTCACTTCACAAGGAGATAAACAATCTCCTATTTAGGCCCACAAGAACATGGTTTGGTAAAACATATAGTAGGTGGCCTAAGCACATTGGAATAGCTATGCAAAGAGCTTTATAGAGACAAGACCTAAGCTGCTAAGGGTAAGCAAGAAGTAGTACAATTAGGTGCCACAGAGGCCTATGAGATATTTTTTATACAACCGGGTTAGTAACACTAAGCCTTGCAAGCTCAAAAAGGAGAAAACAACCAATTGAAACAAAAAGACAAAGAACTAGAAGACAAAAATAAGGAATTGGAAAGAAGAAAAATGGAGCAAGAAGAGGTGAAGGCTTTTCTACAAAATCTTAAAACAATGCTATAGTAGTAGTAAAGAAAGTGAAACCTAGTTGTCTATGCTAAAAGCACAAGTGGAGCAAGAACAAGAAATGATAACATCTCTCACAAAATAGTTCATAGATAAACAACATGCCCAAGTACATATCAAGTTGGCTTTTGTGGGGCTACAAGCCATTACAAGTCCCAACCTCATAGGTGATGTACTAGAATAAAGGAAGAGGTTGAATAGGCCAATGCCAAAATGATCAATCATATGGCCTCAATCTGAACAAAGCGATGTTTTGAGAAAGCCACTATAGAGATCATGGGTCTATATGCCAACATGTCATCACATTGCAACAGAAACTATTTCATGATGTTAGGACTTATGATACAAAGATACTTGTTGATTATGTAGAAGATATAAAGGCACAATTGAGAATTTCTAACTCTACTTTGGAGAAGCTAGATCTTGGAAGGGAGTTTAAACTATTACCTATGAGCCTTCCAGGGGAAGACCAAAATAAGCTAAGTGAAATGGGAGGTCTATGAAAGGATGATTAAGGCCTAAAAATACCCTATTTAAAAGGTAAAAAAACACCCATTGAAATTCCATGGCAACAAGAAAAAGAATAGGAAACCTCAAGGAGAGATTGAGGAAGTATCAAGAAAGGCACATATCGGATATCACCATGAACTTTGATTTCAAAGGTGTACGAAGAGCAAAGACTTAGGAAGCCCTTTCCTCTGTAAACATTGCAATTACTCATTTAGGATGGAGGAGAAAGTACAGAAGTGGCTCAACCAAAAAACCTAGAAGCTTTTTGCAAATCTTGTACCTCTAAGACATCAAAAGTAGCTTCCTCAAAAAGTGGCCTAGGGATGCATGGTCAACGCAATTAGAGTGGTACTATCCCAGTCTAGAATCAAACGAGTAGTCTTGGACTACCTACTACACATTGATGAGCAAGATGATCCACTATATTGTCCATAACCTTGAAGGCAAGACAATGATTACAATGAAAAGGAGCATGGGAGGTACAACTTCCTCAGGATTCCAAATGCACAAGCCCTTGAAGTTGACAAGATTTACATATTCCATCTCCTAGCCTTAGTATATTTATTCAACCATTTTTCACATAGGTTCAACAATTGCATTGACTCCTCATTCATCACCACCTATAATTATCTACAACTATTTGTGAAGCTCCTTGACAAGCAAGAAATCACACCCTATGAAGATGGTCTCCTACCTTTATTTATTTTTATGTAAATGGAAGGATCAATCATATAGAAATGATTCAAGTATACCTCCAAGCACTATTACGGTCATTGTACTATATATCCATGCTTGGGGATATGGTGGATATAAGATTGTCCATGTGTACCCACCTCTTCTTCCCAAAATCCTCCATTACACTTTGTGAAGGTATCAAGAAATAACTACTAAATAAAGTTATCTCCAAAAGGAAGTTGCGTCCTCTCTCCACACCATATCTACCATCCTTTTCCATTTTAAAAAAAGACAAAAATAAAAAATAGAGGAAATAAAATAGAGAAAAACTCCACCCTAGTTTGGCACACCTACATATACACTACATCTAGGGTTCCTTATGTTAGACATACACGGTGGCGTTGGTAGGTTGGATCCATAGCTAACCTTGTAGCCCACTTTTCCTTACACAATATAACCTCAAGGCACATCAAGGGCAAGGACATCCTCAGCATGCTCGAATGACTTATCACCCTAGGAATTCTACTACACAATAAAATGGCACACCAACTAGGTCCTCAAGTATTTTTACAATATTTCAACCTTGCTTGTAATTTGACTCATCTTCCAATTGCACTAGCATGAGTACTTCACACTACATAGTAAGGTAGTCACACCCTTAAGGAGTGCATGCTCATTGTAAGTACACCAAAGACCATGAAGATGATCTAATAGTGCATGCTCATTGTAAGTACACCAAAGACCATGAAGATGATCTAATAATATCGATGGGCATATGTCCTCCATTCCTCTCATCCCTCGCCTCTTTTGTAGCAATAATATAACTATGAAGTCATCATCTGCATCTTTGAGACATCACATGCTAAAGCAATGAGATAGTCCCAACCTCTTAACCAACATGTGATATCCCAACTTTGATTTAAAATCTTCCCTACTTCTCGCAAAATGGACTTGAAGAACTCTAAAATCATTAAATGAAGAAGATCTTTAGTAAAATGACTCGAGGATCATAACTCGACATTCTCTCAAATTGATAGGGATTGTAGCCATTCGTCACAGAAGTTACCGCGTGAACATGAGTTATGGACCACAAGTCAAAATCATTCGATCACATTTAAAACTTAGCAAGGCAAGTAAATCACAAAAGCTTAAGCTTTAAAGCTTAATGCTTTATAAAGAAAATAGAAGGAAGAGAGGAAGATGATGATGATCTGGCCGCCGCCGCCCCCCCCCCCCACACCCCCCCTTTTATGGAAAAAAAAATGATGCAATCTCCCCCAATCTTGGCATCTCTAATCCTGAACTAAAAAACCTGAATTCACTATCAGAAATTCAGTAATCAACTCTAGCAATCTCCCCCTCTTTTCAGTCTAATGAGAGGCTTGGGATGAAGCAAGATCATCCGAGAGCCATAAAAATCAGTCATGGCATCTCTGGAAGCCTCTCTAGACCTCAAAGATCAAATCGCTAGCATTAGATTGCATCTTGGAAGCTTCAGATTGTTGATTTTTCCAAGATCCCCTTCATAAAGAGCTACCACTTATGTTGATTTATCTAAAAGTTATTTTTCCACTTACGCTGATTTGTCTTGAACTTATTTTTCCACTTATGCTAATTTTTCTCGAAGGTATTTTGCCACTTATGCTAATTTGTCTTGATGTTATTTTGCTACTTGTGCTAATTTGTCTCGATGCTGTTAAGTATTGCCACTTATGCTAATTTTGCCACTTATACTAATTTGTCCTGTTGGTATTAAATTTTGGAAAGAAAAGATTTGTCTTGGAAACAAACCTATTAGAAGTTTAAGTATAAAAATTTGGAAATAAGAAGTGG